>NC_079896.1:1381535-1472967 GCF_024868665.1 Triplophysa rosa | reverse complement strand
AGTAAAACGTCCAACACTAAATAATCCTCTCCGTGTTATCCACATTATTTGGTAAAATTATCTCATTTGTGTCCTCATGTGAGTTCTTTTGCTTATCAAGACAGCCCTGAACCCAAACCATCATATTCTGGCCTTGAGATAGAAACCACTCCTGTCTGTACATGTGTGTGCAGTTCTCTAAACATGTAAATTGAGATGCTATGGAGTATCATACAGCAGGGTTATGTACCGCATCTGTCATGAAAAGAGAAGCTTCTCTAAACGCGTGCATTTTAATAAAACGGATGGATGTTCATGTGCTTCTGCATACACACATTCATATCCTCTCATGACATGTGTGTGAATAAGTCGCTGACAATAGCAGGAATGTGTTATTGTGTTATTTTACATAACAAGCACGGCATTTGTTACGGTGATGTATAGGGGCGTGATGAGATGACTTGATGCGCCGCTAAGTATGAATGTTTATGCAGAAACATTTGTAAATATGACAGATGTTCACATGTAAGCCGCAACGACTCAACGTCTCGGTTTTAATCATTTCTGCATTTGTGCTTCGCCGTGTTCTGTGGTTTATATGTTCGGTTTGTGTGTGCGTGTTTGTGATGTGTCTACAGTATATTACAAGCTCAACTGTTCATCAAACCAAACGTTAAAATCGGAAATGTGTACACAGATTCATTCATGACTTCAATTCAGATTTATATCCACATATGAAAGCAGTCAGGTAAACGTCAAGAATGACTGTAGTTATTAAAGAGAAAATGTCATGGACTTTATTACTCTGCAGTCTTTGCGTGTTTTTGTTTTTAATCCGCACGCCTGCAAGTTATGACCTTTGCAGGTCTGTCTTTTTGAGTCGCGAGTGCAGGAATTGAATCTGAGAATACCGTGGGATTTGATCCAATGATGCATATCTTTAAGGGATTAGCGGATGCGGCGTGTCGCTGGGCTTTTGCATGCGTTTCCCTGTTGTTTTCCTCCTGTAATGGGCTTTGTAAGTTAATACCCTTGAGACATGACAATTATGCTCTCGGACTGCCCTAGTTCTCAAAAGCGTCTCATCTGCATTAAAATTCAAGGATTTTCCATCGAGTGACAATAATCACAGTAGCTCGCTTCTTATTCACAACGTGCTTTTCCAGAAGCGCTGATGCGTGTTTTTGCGTTGAGGTCACTTTGAGGCGGTTCTTGATGTGCAGTTTCGAAGTGGTAGGACAGTTTTCATTTCATGCATTTATAGGAGAGCACGATAAAAAAGTCCAACTGTACTATTTCACACTCTAATTTTGGCCGGATGAATGTTTACGCCCAAAGCCGTGACCTTTCTGTCAGCTGTTTAATGAAGGCATCCAGCGTTTGGATATGATGGAGATGGGGCCAGACGTGAATCTGAACTCTAGTTCTGCGCAGGCTATTATAGACCGTGACAATGCGCTCTCAGATGTTGTTAGGGAGAATGGGTTTGTTATGCAGCGTTTTAATTGCGTCTTCGCATGCATGTTATTTATCATAACTAATTGACGTGCTTTTTCCTCCTCTGCAGGTTTTATGGTGATTTCCAGCCTTGGTAATTTACCCCAATTGGTGAAGTATATTTCGGCGGTTTGCACAGAATTTACGATGATGATTATTATTGTACGTGAAAATAAACACTACATTTAATTACTTTAATTAATTGAAAACTTTAATTACATTTAATTATGCTGGTACCGTAGGAGGACTTGATACTTGCATATTATTTGAATCGCACGTTACCGAATGATTACCATCTTCACACAGCATGTATGGTACAGTATGTAGTACCACACTCACACAAAAAACAGACACACACTGTAAAAAACCCAACTCAAAAAAGTTCAAACAACTCATTTTGTTGTGAGGGTTGAGCAAAAGTCCATGAAAAAGTTCACAGAACTTCTTTTAATAAGTTCATTCATTGTAACCAAACATTTTTCTCATTCACTTAAAAATATGAGTTGTGTGAAAAATTCTTTGCAAGTTCACTCAAAAAGACCTCTGTAAATGTAAAAAATTGAGTTACGTCAATGTACAATGAACAAACAATATAGCAAGAGTTTGAAAGCTCCCAAGATGCACTGCAGCATGTTCAATTCTGTCTTTCTTATTTGTTTTTCTTTTAAAGATTAGTGTTTTAGTTCTTACTGGCTTAATTTATGCTTTTATCTCGTTGTTACCATTAGTTATCTGTTGTGTTTGGAGTTTTTGAAGTGTAAGTGCATGACCCAAAGCCAAAACCGCTATCAACCCACTCAACTCAAACTGTTCAAACAGTTATTTGATCAAAGTTTTGGTCTGTTTGAGGCAGAAAACAAGTAACCTACAATTGTAGTAAAAGACAAATATATTTGTTTATTTTTAAATAACCAATTTATATTCTTTTTTATGTTCAGCCAACAAAAAATATTTTGTTCTGTTGTTCATTAGGTAAACTTGACTGTGTTGTGACAACTAATGACTTTAACATAATTTTTTGTACCTCTCAAGAATACTGATAATTCTAAATTACCTCAATTAATTATTGTTAGTATCTCCAATTAGTTGTTTTAAATCAGTACAACTTTTATTTCCGAAAAGTTGAGTAAACAAGAGAAAGCAAGGCGAAATTAGTACTAAGCTTTGTGTTGTTGTGCAGGCTTAAACTTTTTTACAGTGCAAGTAATCTTGAATTAAAAACCTAAGGAGATTAAACTTAATTTAAGTACATTTTTCTTACCCCTTTGGAAGATATTTTGTTTTAAGCATAAACTTAGATTTTTTCAGATACCAAGACTCAATAACTTAAGTAATTTGGCTTCTCAAGTAAATGATGAAAATACTAAGTAAATTTTTTTTTTGCCAGTGCATGTCCAATCTTATGAAGAAGTGTCCTTATTGTATTTTACTACAAATTCAAAAGACAAATAATTAAGAAATTATGTTTTCTGTAAAGAAGTAAAAGCAACATTTTCATCATGTCAAGTCATCACATTTCTTCTGTTACAGTAATTACAGTAAAACCATCAAAATTTCACATCACAAATCCTGAGAGATATGTGCTTATTTGTCATGAAAATAAATAACAAATTTCATCCCAAAAATAAATGTCTCCAATGATTTTTAGGGTAAAATATGGTCTGGACATGTCTCATCGAGTTCCAATTTGTAATACCATGGTACTTTTTAGTTGTCACATTTAAGCGTTGAAAGCATCCCCGAAACCAGTAAAAAACGAATTATATGAACATTTAAACGCAACGTTTTGAAAACTTTATTTTGGGTGTCACTTTTCAGTCTTCAGACCGTCGGACGAAACCGAGAGTCCAGACCCTCATCGGCTTTTCAAATGAATGAATTTTCCCCTCAGTAAGCAGTCAAGCCAAACGCTTCCTTCTTGAAATGAAAATGACATTATGAGAGACGCATACGAGCCTCTTAGTTATTGGCTCAGCCGGCTATTTTACAAGGCGATGATTTAAATGACATAATTTCCTCGGCGGAGATAAAAGCGCTGGGTTTAATTATGCTTTTATCTGGCGAGGCGCAGCGTCACGTCATCGCCGGTGTTTGTTTACCCTCTGTGATTTACTAGTAAAGGCGGTCTGTTACGTCCTGATAACTCACTCGCCACGATAACGGCACCTGGAGAGGAAACACGGCGTCTCGACCTTTCAACTCCCGTCCGCCCCGCGTCACACGTTTCAGCAGTTTGTCTTTTTCAGCGTAATGACTTGTCTTTGTGGCCTTTCCGAGACTAGCAGATGAAAGGCTGAGGCGTTCAGTCGCGTCTGTATGAAGTGTGTTTTTGCTTTGATGTTGTGTACTCGTGATTTACAAACAGGGGAGGATAGTGCTGCGGCAGTCTCTCTGATTGTTGTTGTTTTAGTCAGGAGACTCTCCCAGAACACAAATAAAATATAATAGAGAGCTCCGTGGCGAGCCGTAATTTAAGCGTGCTGCCGAAACGCCCCAGTTAACAGTTTGAGTCAACGGTCCTTCAAGTGAAATCAACTGTTTGATGAAATTCCCTGTCGGCCGTGAGCAGTGTTGAGGAATAACTAACTAAGGACATGAAGTTAGTGATGATGCTAACTCTTCAGAAGCTCAGCTGTTATTAAAATAATGACACAAGCCCAAACCACTTAAAAAATCACAAAAACCTGCATTTATACCGTTGTATTGTATACTCAGACTAATGCAGTACCTCAAATGCATTCTTCGGGGATGCTCTCTCGCTTGGGCATCCCTTACTGAATCAGGTTTGTTCATGATCCGATTCCATAAACACCAAATCAAAAAAGTATTTTGCTAAATGTCTGTCATTGTGCTGTTAAAGCTGCAGTCTGTAACCTGTTTGGGTTAAAAAAATCTGGTTTTGAGCAAATGCATGAAATATCTATGATATAATCATGTTTCTGTAACCTGATTCACAACAGGAAGCTTATAATATGTTATGTAATATATTATAAATTGAGCTGTGATTTCATGTTTTAAACAGAGATGGCAATAGAGAGGCATTTGCACATTTGGACTAGTTACTCTGAAAAGGTAATTAATTACGAGTTACTAATTACGTATTCATTAGTGTAATTAGATTACTGTACAAATTACTATCTCCAAAAAGTATTTAATTACTTATTACTAATTACTTTCTATATCCTACATCAACCTTGATGAGTTAAGAATCAGAATTCTTAACTTAATTGTGATTCAATCCTTGAATCACAATTAAGTGATTCAAGGATAGACATGAAAGGGCTTATTTAATTCATTCAAATAAATAATATTAAACTACATAAAGTACTCTTATTAACTGACCAAAGTAGTACAAATGTGAGAATTATACATTAAAGCACGGATTTTAAAGTTAGACTTTGAATTTTGATGTCAATTCCACTATTGCACACACATATATTACACAAAGTATTTAGTTTGATTACATCAGAAGTAATAGTAACATTTGAAATAATCCCTTACTTTACTTTTTCAAGGGAAAAGTAATTAAATTACAGTAACTCATTACTTAGTAACTAGTTACACCCAACACTGTAAATGAGTATTTCTAAGTTTGTTGGTTTAAGGTAAATATTTCTGTTTAATGCTGTTGATTCAATGATTTTTGTGGCAGATAAATACATAAATCAATTGTTAGTTGTATATTTAACCATTCATATTGCTCCCTTGATGTAACTTTAGTAGCAAACTTCTGCAAAACATTCTAAATATATGTATGCGCGTGTAAACAATGAATCTCTCTATACACAGTAGTATATTCTCCTTTATATCAAAGATAATAATCCAACTGTTTATATCTTTGCACTGTAATGATGAAGAAATCTGTTAAACCTCAGGCGTCTTCAAACAAAGATGTCCAGTAAAATCATTAAAAAGACGATAACATCTTTAATGATGTTTTCTTACCCAGTTTTGTTTTAAGTTTAAGTCTGTTAAATTCACGCTATAAACAGGAAAAACATTTTATAAATAGTTCAAGAAAAATAAACAGTTTTTTTGCCTTTATTTATAGTACAGTAACAATGAGAGGACAGGAAACAAAGTGGGGGGTGGGATCGAAAGGACTCGAACTCGGGTCGCCAGGAGCGCAACAGCACCATATGTTGGAGCATTAACCTCAAAGCTATCGGCTCCGACACAAGTCTTCATTTTAAGAATGTTTAGATGTTTTTGTTGACTGGAATACAAGATGAAAGCACTGTAAAAGTTTGTTATGCTGATCAAAGCGTTTAAATTTTTATACATTTTAAAGAAGAAAAAAACCCCAGCAAGGGCTTTGATATATCAACATATAGATTCAATAGAAAGTACATCAGCTGTCTCATGGGGTCTTAACATGTAATGCGCATGAGGGAAAATGCACGAAGCATCTTGATGTGTGATGTGAAGTACCGTAAATTTGATGTTAGTGGAAAATCGAGAAATGAGATGGCAGTGTGCGCTCCGCGGACGGTTGTCGAGCAGGTGCTATGAGCTTTTTAATGTCACAAGAGCAATAGCGTCACATCCGAAGAGACATTATTCTTTCATAAACCAATGAGAGAAAACACAAACACATGCGACACAGCGGCTATCACAGCTCCCTTGAAACACAATAAACTCCTGGAGTGAGTCAATAAAATAAATTACAACACAGGAAAACGAGGAAAGAAATCATCTTTATTTCAGAGAAAACACAAAAATATCCTAAAGCATTCTATTGTGTTAAATCTTAATAAATATAATTAACATGAATGAATGCTTAAATAAGTGAAATAAACAAAGCAATGTCAGATAACAATGTTTGGTGCGTGTTTGCTTTCTTATCCATATGCAATTTCAAATATACAGATGACAGTCTTTGTGTAAAAATACAAAGAACTTTTTCTATTTTATTTATGTACAGAACTCAGAAATCACATTACGTTACACCATTAGTCTTTTCAAGCCATAGCTTAAGTTTGGTTAGTTTGAGGTTAGTTTAGGGTTTAGTCTTGATTAAAGATAATTGTGTATGTCACATCATGGCTCGTGTCAGCCATTTGTTTTCTTAGATATGATTGGGATTCCTCATTCGGTGTAAGTCAGTAACACAAACTTTACTCCGGGTTTGATGTACGTCCACATCACGATCTCTGATATAAGCAAAGCCACTATTAAAAATAATGAAATAGAAAAAGCAGCGCCATGTTTGTGTAGCTGATAATGTTTTCATCCGTCTCTGCAAAGCTACAGTACGTGCCGCGTGCCAAAGAGCCCATTAATTCATAACCACATCGTTCCCCAGTAACATCCCAGTGTTTCTTTTTATCCCAGCGTTTTTCAATCATAATTATTTGCACTGAAATCCACAGCAGAGACTCAGCAAATGGGCAGTAAACATTATAAGTCTGGGAGTTGTGCCACATGCCGGTGGATATAAACCTGTTAGTCGTCCGGCTCGCCATCCTCGAGCTGCATGCATTCGGGTGAGAGAGAGAGTCTTTCTCTACGGCTCCTATGAGAGGTGACCACAGCGTCTCTCTCTCGCTCACAGAGATCTGCGTGTGCTTGTATTCCAACAGCGCCTGTACGCAATGCTTTCCTCTTGTCACTTTTCTGTTGATGTTGTGTGTCAGGGTGTCGTCCACATGTCAAGATCAATGTATAGCGCTAAACACCGCGTTTCTGCTGCACAGCACACAGAAAGATATTCTTTCGTTTTCTTTACACGCGGACATTTCTCTCTCACTGTTTGTGCTTCAGATACGCTCTCCTTCTAAAGTTTAAGGTCACTAGAAAGAAAGGATTCTCAGGATCTTTTTCTGAAGGTGTGGGATTAAACATTTTATTGTCTTTCCGAAGAAAATTGCATTTTTAGAATAGACTATTATAAGTCTATTCTAAAGTCTATTATCTTGTGAAGCTGCTTGATAAAATGACAAAAATACATTTATGCAAATTTTAGACAAAGATTGATGAGCTTTGATGTCTTTAGTAGCAACAAACAGTAATTCCTAAAATTGTATTTCTGTTATTCTATAGTTTTGATGAGTTTACTGTTCTTCTACAATGTAGAAGAAATACGAAGTGACTGTAAACTTGTAAAGGGTAGTGTACTTCATTTCCTTATATAATGGCCACTGTAAATAGCTTTAAATAGGTTACATTTATTAACATGAAGACACACCGAAAACTGCACTACTAATGAAGAACATTGTGGTTTCCTTATAAGGATTACCGCCTGTTAATGCTTGAAGATGACACTTTTATTTATTTATTTATTTTTATTTAATTAATTATTTACTATTATTATTATTATATTTTTTATATATGTATTGTGATTGATGTCTTTGTTTAATATGATTTTGTTTGCTATTTTTTTTCCTTTTTGCATATCTATCCCTTGTATATCTTTATGTTCAATAATAAAAAAAGTAGACACACCGTGCACAGATGATTGTCAGATGAGTTATTTTTTGATGAAGACATGGCTTATGTTATGTAGAGAGACATTTCTGATAAATCGACATAAATGAGGCAAGATTCATGTATTGTGAAAGTGAGCAGAGTCTGTTTGTATTTCATATTGATTTTCACATCAGTTCTGTATGTGTGTCTGTGGACTTTGAGAGACGAGATGTCTTCCACTAATGATCTAGAGCAGACATTTGTGCAAAAGTTAACTGGTCTAGTCTAGCTTTTTTTTGGAGGTCATGTCTAAAGTTCTGTTCACACCAAGAGTGAAAACTGTAACTATAAAGTTTTAAAAATTGTTTTAAATTTAGGAGTCCTTTATAACCATATAGAGGTGTGATATTGTTGGCATGCCTTTCAATAATATTAATAATAAAACATTGACAGGCAATCAAAAATCCATTTGAATTTCTTGAAGAACTCACATATTTAAAACGTGAAAGTGCAGCACGTGTGCCAGTTTTTATTTTTTTTAATTTGATTGTAGTTATATTATTATTCTAAAGGAGTTCTTTCCTTATACTTTTATTTATCATGTTTAAGTGTAATTGATTTAGTTAATATTTGTGTGCTTTTGTCATTTTCTTTTTTCTTTTTAATATTGTTGTATAGGTTCAATTTATACTAGTTAAATATAAGTTGATAAATAGTTTCCTGTAGTTATCTGTCTGTTGGCGCGGAAGCTAATATAGTTATTCTTATAGTTTTGTATAGACCATTTCGGATGGTGTACACAACGCTGGTCCAACGCTAGTGCAAAAGGACTTCATGTTTCAGTTCATCATCACTACACAAACGCTACAAAAAAAATACAACCAAAAGAATATTCATGACTGAATCAAAATGTTAAATAGATATCTTTAAGATTTAAATATACTGTATATGATATTTGTAACGCAATAATCATAAATAAATAAAAGCCAAGCGCTCTATAGCATCTTGATAGTTATTTTTCTTGCTGAGAACAGTACTTTGAGTCTTGATCAAAGACGTCCCAAAAAAACCCAACAACAACAGTAGACACGATCACCTGTTTCCCTCTGTAGTCTGTTTAGACCAATACCACTGAAAGTATTTTCACATACCCGTCTCCTCTCAGCATCTCTTTTGTAGCCTCACAGACTTTTGTCTCTGCAGAAAACAGCCAAATGCAGGAGATGTTCTGACTTACTATGCAATTTCAGGCCAGTTAGCTAATGGCGTTCCCTGTCGAGTCGGCCAGCTCTATGAATCAGGTGCTGTTAATAGCCCATCGGTAATGCGCCTCACGCTGAGCTGGGCTGTGCCGGTCCCCGGGGGCTCGGGCTCTATGGCAGATCCATTATTCATGGTTCAACCTGAGCCGCTGGGAGCCAGTGACATCTGAACCAGCACAATCACTCACGGGTTTGAGCGAGATGCCCCTGCCAGGGCCGGAGGGCTTGAGGTCAATCCACCTAAAGACCAGCAAACTGCGGCCTGTGCCAAAGCCAATCCCATGACTAGACTAGACGGCGCGGAGCCCCCGGACTCGGGCATTTTCAGGATATTTTTGTGTACTGTACAAATACCGAAACCCTTGATGTTCAGGTCCGGGGGGCAGAGCAAAGATTACACATTTACTCCATCGCTTGTTAAAGAGCCGTGCCTTACAGGCGAAGTGTAATTGATGTGCCACCGGCTACACTAAACGCGGATTAATTTCCCGAATGACTGATTTAAAGATGCCGCTGTTCTGTTTTGTGTCCGTCCTGAAATCTTCTAAAACATAAACATGACGTCCTGCTCACTAATGCAACATTTCCAAAAGTTGTTATTCTTCAGAATGCTGAGTGGATATTGTATAAAGTAACCTTTCGTTAGACTTATTTTGCTTATATGTGGCAGAATTACATGATACGGTAAAACATCGGCATTCAGAAAATGACACACTTCACGACATTGTTGCAAACTAATTATTGATGTTGTTGTCCTTATTTTTTTAGGTTCAAGGTTTAAACTTCACAGAGGTCGCTCTTTCAGAGCTCAGGAGATTCGACGAAGTTCTTAATTGTGTTACGTTTAAATATCAACTTGGCTTAGATTTCTTAGGAGAAATAAAACAGAATCAAATGAGACCGTAAAGTTGAGTCTGGAGGTGTCAAATGAATGTAGAGATAAAACACTCTGGATTTGAGCAAATTTGATGAGAAATGTTTGAGTTCATATTTAGATCTTCAATAATGTTGACTTTGATTGCACAAATCTGAGCTCAGTTTGACACATTGAGTTGACATCTCTTCTCAAACACTAATGACAGACACATTTCTTTCTCAGGAGAAACATCTGAGACACAGATGAGACGTAAGCAAACGTTTCCATTTGCTCTCCATTTCGCTCATCGATGTCTAGGAGAAATAATTGAGATATTGAAGAGATCTCATCTGTGATTCATCTTATTCTGTAGCATTGAAGCTGCTCTGGTTGGCTGTAGTTTCTTTAGCACAGCGAAATACGTTTTTGGGGGAAGCGTGCATTTGTCACCCACTACGTTGGAATTTGGGGCCAAATTAAATTTCTTTAAAGAGTAACATTCTTCAGTCAGGACGTGGTTCATTAACAACGTTTGTACGTTTTAAATGGGAGTACAATTATGTTGAAAGCAAAAGAGAGAGACTTATGTGTAAGTGTTTTCCAAAGTATTTAATGAGTTTTGGCCAGCTTTACTCTCCTGTAAATCTTAGCATTAGCACACTCTTTACAGTTTGAGAGTTGTTTGAGATTTACTTGAATGTGAAGAGTGTGTCATTTCTGATCTACTAGAGGCATCAAAAGAAATGCAGAAATATTGATTCTTTTCCGATGATGAAGCTGATGAAGCCTCGTCTCAAACTCAGGACTTCATCATGATTCTCAAAGTAATGTATAACTTTTGACTCTATATCGCCATCTCTGTTTGAAACATACAATTGCAGGTTACTTTACATAGGTACTTTATATTACATCCAACCGGCATTCCCAGCAGAATTGCACCCAACAGCTTATATTATAATTCATTATTTTAAACTGTGAATCCGTCAGTTTTCAACACAGATTTTTTTCAGAAGTATATGATACATTAAATAATGCGTCAATAATGCATTTTTTTACAAAAAAGTTACAGATTGCAGTTGTAAAATATATATCTTTGCATATTAAACTGGGACGAGACATTTCAAAATCGATCAAATTGACACTATGTCTAAGCTTAAAACAAAGTTGGTAACTTTTCCCTCACCTTGATGTTTCTTTAACGCAACGATTTTTTTTACTATGTCCAAGACCGATGATGCAAGCGACCAGACACATGACTAACATGAGAAGACCTGCTTTTCTTTATGAAGTATTCATGATGGTTTTCTAAGGCAACCGTGTAATCTCTCTCGTGCTGTTCATAATGAATATGTCCTCTCCTGTCCGAAACGCTTCTTGCGTCATTGCATTTTCTCATCTGTACACTTCTGACTGCAGGTGTGTTGCAGCTATTATAATCATCGCTGTTATGAATGTTGCTGTATATACTAAATCCGGCAGTTTTCATAGCACATTCTTCCACAGCTTCCAAAATATGAATGCATTTCTGCAGTGAAGTCATAACAAACCATATATCACAGCCGGGATCAGCACCTTTTGCATTAAGTTCATGTTCTGTATCACTGGGCTGGAAAAATAAGAGAGAAAATACACAAGCGAACGCTTCCGTATCTGTGAGATCAATCGTCAGCTGTGACTTTCTCACACTTGCAGTCATTATCTTATTTATAGCAGTAATGGCTTGAGTAAGTGTGATTATTCGTGTGTGTGTAGCTTCTCAGCCACCAGCATCTTAACAAGCCCATTTCTCTCCTCCATCCGCCGTCTGCAGTAAATGTAAATCTCTCGCCATCTTCCACCATTTCTCCAGTCGTGGTTTTGGGGTTATTAATTTAAAAGAATGATGCAGAAAATGTTTGTGACAGCACGTTTGAGGACACCTGAGGGATGGATTTAATTGCTGCTCTTTTGTTTCAAACCATAAAATGGATTCTTATAATACTGTATATACTGTATGCATTCATTCTTGAGTGCTGTTTGCTTAGAAAGGAATCACTTTTACTAGTGTTCATACTCGCTTTTGAGTTTTGAACAGACCCTCAACTCCAAATATTACATATCATTCGTTGCATAATTTAGTGCTACAAAGTGATTGGTGGATTAAGTCATGTGACTTGTTTAGTGCGTTTTTACATTCACATGTATTCACACATATCATTTTTACCTAGGAGATGATAAAATGAGTGATAACATGAAACATACGAAGAGTTTATTTGCAAAACTTGAAAAATAAAAGTTTTTTTTATTGTCCATTCCAATTAATATCAATCAAACTGCAATAAGGCTGTTTTGATTAAGTAATAATAACACAACAAACACAATAAAACATCTTAAAAACATGTTAACATAATAAAAAACATTATGTTAATACTTAGTTATCTGCTTTTGAAAATAAACTCTGATTTTGAAGGAGGGAGCCGAGTCGTATCGTAGACATTTGGCGGTGGGCTTGGGCCAGTAACTATCCAGAACACCCTAGCAACCATCTGGCAAATGCTCAACACCTTAGCAACCACATGAAAATATAGATACATACAACCAACACCCAAATCTCATTTTTTTTTAGAAAATACAAATGTCCTCTCGTTTTTCCATATTTATTAGTCATTCTTTTCTAAGCTTGAAAGAGCTTCATAGTACAGTATTAAGTTCTATCAAATGCACTTTTTAAAACATTTTCTATTCACCTGTAAATGACATTTTTTAAATGAATGTTCTCTTCTTTTCTCATCCTCGTGTTATTTCAGACACGTGTGACTTTCTTCCATCGGACACAAGATGAGATGTGAGGCAGAGTGTTTAGTGACTGACATCCTCTGTCAACATTCAATTTTCAACATTCAATTCAATTGTTTTTTACCTCTGACATTTCTTTCGTGAAAAAAGTCAGTCAGGTTTGGAATGACATTTGGCGCTAACCTCCTAAATCTTCTATAATGTGTGTAGTTTATAATAAAAGCAAGCAGCCTTTCAACAACTCTCCGACAAACAAAAGTCGTCTCAGATTCTGAATCACAAAGTGCGGCGGCGGGATTCATAGCCCACAGAATACAAGAGGGAATTGGTAATCTAACCGAACCACCACGACCCGATCTTCTCATCACGATCTTCTGCTCGGAAGTTCAGCATTCCCATGTTCTTTGTAGCATCAGTCCGCCGGTAAATTGCTCTGAGACTATTCGAGGGAGTTTTTACTTGAGGTTGTAAATTGCTTTAATAGCAGAGGCTGACATGCATAATTTGTTATTTTTCCTCTCTAATTCTTGGCAAAATGGAGTCTATCAGCGTTTCACCCCAGAGACGATGGTTTCTTCTCTCTCATCAGGCTAAATTAGATCTGCGAGCAGAGAGAGAGAGAAATCGGCATATTTCTGCATATGCAGTGATTAAGTTGCAGCTCTGAATGTTTTAAAGCACCGCACCATATGTCTCAGTGTCGTCTCGTGGCCGTAGCTGTAATCGTAAGGCTCGGGTTGTAAATAACGTGATGTTTGTGTCATTTTATCATTCGCTTCATTTTCATGCTGTTTGTGTTTAGAAGCTTTTTTCAGGCAGAGATACAGTGCATTAGTCTGCCTGGTCCTCTCATTATGTAATGCTGGGTTTTATGCATTTATATTATGAATTTAGTTTTTTGCGTAGCACCTATTGCTCACAGACTCGAGTGTTCTTCTAGTGTACGACTCCAGACGTGAGAGCTAAATACCAAACTGTACTGTACTTCATTTTTTTTACAAATATCAATGTGAATCATAGTACATTTGCGGTTGCTTCGGTTTGACTACAAATAAAACAAAAGCAAACATGGTTAATATACTGTAGTTAATGGTATTTGTTTTAAATATTAGAGTGAATATTTGTGTACTTGAATATTAGAGTCAATATTGTGTCTAAAAACATATGTTTAGTGTTATTTTTAGTGTACCAGCAATTTTCTCATGAATTTGCATTATATATAGACATTTTGAGTTTTTTAATTCATAAAATTGTTACATTTTTAACTCAAAAACATTGAACATTGTTCAATTCATTTTTTCAGTTTACAACTCTACCACTTGTAAAAATGTAAAAGATTAACCTGGAATCACTTGTAAAGCGAATTTGACAATATGTTTTACAGTCTATATAAGTCCCTCAATGATAGTGTAGCTACTGTATAATAGCTTCTCTGACTGTAAGCTAGCAGACGAGTAAATGGCTATCTCTCACACCGCCACTGATACAGTCTCATTTATTTTTTCTTAAATTCAGATTAACAATGCCTCCTTATGTGCGTTAGATCTCAGAGAAGCCGCGTGTGGAGCTATAAAGAGTTCAGGGATGTGTTATAGCATGGGCTAATGTGTGTTAGCGGAGGCTAAGCGGTTAATCGCTTTGTCACTCACGCAGTTGTACGGCTAATCAATCAAGTTAAACGCGGCTTTGTTTGACAGACAAATAACTTCTTGGCAATATTGTGTTCCTTTATCAAGTTGTGGCGGCGTAGCTCACGAGCTTCAATCTTCTCACCGCTGCTATAGATTAATGTGTTTGACGAGCCATTAAGTAGAAACAGGCATTAATTGCTACTCAAAGCAGAGAGCTATCTTGGGAGCCCTTGTTCAGAAAATGAGGCAGCCTCCATGTGGGCTGCTCGCGAGCCTAGCGTGAACACGGCTAGCGGTTTGGCAGAGCTGTCGAACGGGCCATGTGCTCCGTATCAGAAAACACGCTTTCCAGGGGCTTTGCCGAGCGCGTGGCCTTTTCTCACACAGAGATCTGATGAAGGTCTAATCAGCAGAATGGCACAGTGATTCAGCTCGCCGTGCCGGCCGTACAGAGCGACTCTACCTAAATCTGCCACGAGGACATTGAGCCGTGTTTCACACAATGAGCGTTTGCGTCCCCCCATTTCATTTCAATACAGACGCTCTGTATGCTGTCGTTTAGTCATTTTCTTTTCATGATAAGCAGAGAATCTGGCAGACTCCTGTATATATTAAACTACGACTGAATAGTAGTCGGCTGAGTATACTATAGCATTTACTATAGCAAACTGTGTAGTATGTTATAGTAATGATGCTATAGTATATGGTACAATTACTGTAGTATACTATAGTACGTTAAAAACGGTAGTAAATACCGTAGCATACTTTTATGTTTACTATACTAGGCTTCAAAAACAATATGGCATATGCTACTGTATTTTTTTCACGTGGTATGATAGCTTTGACATGAGCTCCAGCAAGACTAAGTAGTCTAAACATGTTTTATTTTCCCCACGAAAGCTATTAAATATACATCTCTTGATTTTCTTATATAATATTGAACTGTGTGAGAAGTGTGTCTTAAGGGCTGTTTATTTTCTAAATACCTGCAGGGCCAAAAGTGCTCACCGTTCACAATCTCACTCATTGAAGAAATAGGGGAATATGCTTTTCCTCACAAATCATAAATGTTGCAGTGTTTTACAGCTTTAGTCGGCGCGCTGGAACTTTCATTGATTGGAGCAGACAGAACGGTTTAGAAAAGCTCAATGTCCTCATGTAGCCTTTTGACATACTGCACTGTAATTCTGAGCCAAGCTGTCTAGTTAGTGTCAATACATATTACACACTCTCCAGGGAACCTGAAGAAATAGCATAAGGTAATCGTTTGGTGGCTGATACAGGTACAGCGTATTCTGACACCGTTATTTTCTCTGTATTGATGAACGTATGAGTAAACACAGAAGCAAACCTGCTGGGAAATTAATTTTAGACATGAAGTGCTGGTTAGGCCTGAGTACAGATTTTTTTGCTTCACAACAGGACATTAGCATAAAAAATGGCTTTTATTCTTTCAAGTCATGATGGAACATCCTGATCTCACGGGAATTCGTGGAATACGAGGTGGCTAATTCATATCAATTCATACAATGTGAATCATACAAAATGTACGATTATTAAAAAAGCAATACTGAAGCCCCGCCCCTAACTCTACCCCTAAATCTAACATCACTGGCGCAAAAACACATCGTACATATATGTACGAATAAGATTTTATGATTTCGTAAACGTTGAGCAAGTACACAAGTGTTAAAAACTTTCTCCTTGTTTTACCCAGATTCAAAACTCTTAATAATGATAATAATGATTTATAAATTGAGTTGTCGGCCATTTTGCCGGAAATGTCGGGTTGACATCATTCATCCTTAAGACACGTAAAGATAAGTATGCAAAGTTCAAATTAAATTCAATTTATTTTTAAGCACTTTTCACAATTTTGCATTGTTTCTTTGTTACTAAAGCATCTTTTTACATATTACTAGAGAAAGTGAAGTAAAACAGCAAAATTGCGAACTGTATAGAACACATGGTGTCATGAAACTCAGACAGGAAGGGCCCAGGTGCAGACAGCGTGGATGAACAAAAATACTTTTATTAAACAAAAAACCCACAAGGGGGCAAAACAGCAAGGAAAAACAATACAATCAGAAAACTTCCCACGAGGGGGAAAAACTAGAAGGTCCAGACGACAAATAATATAATCCAAAAGACACGATAATCCAAAAAACACAATAATCCAAAATACAATAATCCAAATGACACGATAGTCCAAAACACAATAATCCAAAACACAATAATCCAAAAAACACGATAATCCAAAAAACACGATGATCCAAAAAACACGATAATCCAAAAAACTCGATAATCCAAAACAACACGATAATCCAAAAAACACAATAATCCAAAAAACACGATAATACAAAAGAAACGATAATACAAAAAATACAATAACCCAAAAAACACGATAATACAAAAAACACGATAATCCATAAAATACAATAATCCAAAAGACACGACCAGGCAAAACAAGAACACAATATTAAATTGGGGAATGCAAGACATGAATTCGATAATGAACCGCACAGGACAATAAACAAGAGGGACTTAAATGGGGAAACTAACGAAGGGATTATTACATAGGGGAGGTGTCGGGCAGGTGACAGGAATCAAACACTAAGGGCGAGATTAAGGGAAACAAGGGGGCGGGGCTAGGAGATGCGACCGGAGGACACGTGGCGCAAAGTCACAATAAAGGTCACGTGTCTCCACACAGAACACAACGAGCACAAAAGACGTGGTACTGTCACGACTCTGTCCACAGAACTAGAAAACTCATGACCAGAAGGACAGAATCATGACAACATGGTGTTATTAGATATTTTACCATAAAAATACCATTGAATGTACTTAAAATGTATAATAGTTTTACCAGCTGAGAGCAAAAAGTAGAGACGGATCATTGTAATGGACAGTTATATAAAAAATGCCTTGCAATGTTATGTTTCAAACAGAGATGGCAATTGAGAGATGAGTAATGATTGAGCTTTGGCCATATAAATTGAAGAAAGAAATATTACATCGAGTTAACGTTTGTAGTGTTCTGCCTTTCATATTCTTCTGAAGATGCATATCCGTCCCACCATAAGGGCAAACATCAATCTTATCGTGTAATTACAGGTTTCAGAGGTAATAGAGAGCTGGATTATATGAGATAAACGGAGATGGCCGAGAAGGTCTATGATATTAACTCTGCTTCCCATCCGCGGTGTCTGTGTCGGTGAGGGGACGTGCAATTTCTGCCTTTCTGACTGATCATCTGAAAAGGCAGTTGAAAGTAAACAGGCGCCGAGAGACCGTCTGCCCTCCATCGGCGGCTTTCTGGGGGGCAGCGGTGTTAATGAATGCATGGTCAGGTCTGCTTGTGTTAATTGCTGACTGATGGGAGATAGAAAGAGAGAGAGTTTATGGAGAGCGAGAGAGATCGATACGAGCGGGGCCTGTTGTTACTGCTCTGTCAAGAGTGGATAACCGGCCAATTTCTCTCAGGTATTTAGAGAACTTGTGTATGTGCAGGTCGACACGTGCGCTGAATGGACATTCATGCTTTGGAAATGAACCACGTAGCCACGTATGGCCGAGCGAGCATCAAGACGGTGAATCAGTTTGACTCAATGCTGCTCGGATGATTCACTGATTCCAATTTTTCTGAACAGACTGATGCATTATTTTCTGAATGAAATATAGTACATTCAGAGAATGAAGACCATATGTATTGTGTTTGTATTATTGTGTTATTTCCAGTATTTTGATCTCATCAGTTTCAACAAAGATTGCAAATCTCAACATTTGACGTATCGACAGTCTAGTGTAACGGTGAGGATCTGTTACCTTCAGGCCTGATGAAAGGAAAGTTTGGGTGCAAGCGGAAGAGATGACAGGTGATTGTGTGTTTTGCTTTATAGTGTGTGTGTGTCTGTGTGAGTGACAGGTTACATCTGACAGCTTAAAAACAAAACAGGTCTTGTCTCACGGGAAACATATTCCCAGATGATCCGCTTTAGCCTGCGGTGTGAAAAGCGTTTTAATGAATTTATTCAAAATGTTTAAAGTGAAACATCTAAAGCCGTAAACCAGGACTCATTTAATTAATTTTTTCACGCAATACAACGTTCTTGTCTTCTTTTGTAAGAGCTACATTTCTATGCCAATGAAAAGATGTAATTGCTTGAAGAAATAACCTTTATTAATATCTCTCTGGTGGATGTGCCACCTCTCTCTCTCTTTCTCTCAGTTTTAGATCGTACCATTTTAAAGTGCCAAAAGGCCACGGGGGTGACGTATAGAAAATGCCAAAATGTCCTTGTAGGTTTCCGTCGCACTAGCTCTAACTCTGATGAATTGCTTTAGTAAATGAAAAAAAAACTGTCTGTGTGGTTGCCTTGTGTTTTAAAAAAAGTGCCCGAAAATATGATATAATCACATCTGTTCGAATCTGCTGTTTGCACAGTTCGTCAATAGAGTTTGTCATGGATGTGTCATTCAGTTATTGGCATAAAGTCTGGCCATTTTGCATCTCATTCTTGCCAAGACCCGCCCACTCAAGGGACCAATCACAGCTCATTTTGTTTATTTGTCATAAAGAGGTGAGTTTATTTCCAGAAACAGACCATCACACAAGTGCATAAGCACCAAAAACGATAACCATAAAGATAACCATAACAATAACTATATTAGCGTCCAAGCCAACGGACAAGAACGTTATCGCTAACATGCTGCAAAATTAGTTCGGAAGACGGTGCTACGAATATTGGCGGGAGCGATTCCTGCATCTTTTACATTTCTGTTCCGTTTTGATCTTCTATTGGTCTCACGCACTCACGTGACGCGAAATATCTTCAGACGGGCTTGCGTTTCTGGTCTGTCGCATTCGCATGCGTATGAATGGAAGTCAATGGAACCAAAAGTCAAGTGTGACCGCAGATTTAGCCCTTTAAATTTGAATGGATTTTGATTGGCTGTCAATGTTTTATCATTCATTGACTGAAAAAGTACTATATTGTAGTGCACAGACTCTATTCGCTATTATTTTTAATTCAGGACGAGATCCGTCTGCGGTCTACAAATTCTCAAATGAAAAGTTTCACTTTCCTCTCCACGTGGTGACAAGATCGAACAGTTTACAACATCAGCGCTGGACTAAATCCAGACGACACCAAGTCAACATTTAGCTGTCTTGTTTTTATAGATGCTGGGTTCTTGTATCGGCTAATGGCTGCGGTAGTTTTGTTCTTTGAACGTACGATCGAACGGCTCTAAAAGGCTAAAATACACCCTGTTGATTCACTCAGAGGCCGAGGACTTTCTTGATGTTGTAGTGTCAGGAGATGTTGAACAACCAAACTGCTGTCTTGGATTGATTTGACAGACGCAGTCAAAGTATTTACAGCGTAATGGCATTGATCTTGTTAAAAGTGTTTGGGTACAGTGGTGAATGATGTCATTCGATGAAAACGTGGGGAGGTTTGGGATTTTTGTCAACTGGATTTTCATATTCATTGTGTTTTGCTTTCCTGATAAATTAGGGGAGCGCACGCATAAAGGTTAAAAAACGCACGAGGCGCAGCGAAAAGCCACAATGTAGTAGGATTCTGGGGGCAGGATAAAGATGTCACTTTCAGAAAGGGGGAAATGCATCAAACCATCCCGCCGCACACAGCGGACCGTCATTCATCGCTTTTATTTGTTGTCGTCTCTGAAAAGCAAGTGGTAAACACTCCATCACAGGACGCGCGCAATGAAAGGAAAATAACATGATTAACAAATATCTCTCAATGCTGCCAAGCCAAGAGAGGTTTTGCGTCACACGAGGTCCTCAATAATTTCCTAAAAAGTCACAGCAATGCTGCTTTACCTCCCTACGGCGGGTCTCTCTCAGTAGATACCAAAACCACATGTACAGTATTGAAATTTTAATGTGATTTAACTTGCTGGTTTATTTCCCACAAGACTTAATGAACTTCATAGTTCAAGTTTTGTTTCGACTTGGTGATGAATGTTGTCATTGAAATGTTTGGTGCGTGACTTTGGCAGATCCGTGCGAGACGTTGTTGACATCTGAAACTCTCAAGAAAAGACTCCTGTGAGATTACGCTGGAGAAAATCTCACACTTCATCTTAAATATCATTTTGCTCTCAATTTGACCCCATTTCTGTCGGTGAGCAAACAGAAAATCTTTCATTTCTCTTTATCTGAAGGCCATTTCCCTTACCTGTGTCTCTCTCTCTCTCATGTTTACTCTTCTTTCAATCTTGATGTTTTGAACCTCTCGAAATACAATAGAACGAGGAATTGCATTTAAAGCCCGTCTGATCAGGTCAGCTAGACCTAGTGGTCTAATGGAGAGAGAGAAGAGAGAGAGAGAGTTTGTCACTGTATGCTTGAGACATTCATCTCACTCATTATCTTTAAACCTCAGCATCAGAACAACAAATACAACCAAAATATATGAATACTTCACAACTGAAATGAGATTTATTGCTGTTTTTTTGTGTTACTGCAATGCATTTCATTTGACTGTAGTGGGAATTCTGAGGGGTGTGCTAATTGTGTCACAATAGTTCTTAGCATATATTCATAAACCCATAGCACAGACACGTCTGTAAGATGTCTGATAAAAGTCTGGAAAACATCTGATAAACGTCTTAAAAAAGGCAGTTATACATACAATCTAAATCATAAACATCTTACAGACATCGTCTAGATGTCTACATAACATCTGACAGGAGACATCTCAGAGACATATTGGAGATGAGCAAACAGTCAAAAAATACATCTTGCAGATGTAAATGCAGACATCAGACAGATGTCTGCCAGATGTGTGCTGTCAGGGAATTCATTACGCAAAATATCTAAAACGTAATGTAAACACTCACACACACTAAATGTAATGGAAACACACTAAATTCATGGTTGGGTCAAAAAGAGACAAACCCGTCCGTTGGGTTATAAATGAACCCATGCTGGGTTCATTCAGCTCAAAACTCTGAGCTATATAGTCCAAAAATGAACATTCTCTGGGTAAACCCAATGGTTGACGTTGTCTCTTTTTGACCCAACTAACACCTCAGCAGTTTTTTGAGTGAATACATTAAGGCCGATGACTGTGTTCGTTTTGGTGTCCCGGCCATAGATAATGCATACGTAGACGCCACATTTGACCTCTTCAGTTGGTGTCGTCACTCACGGTAAAATATCAAAGAGTTTCCCAACATGCTACAAACATTGTGTAGCCTCTGGTTGTAAAATACACAGTCATTTAAATACCTTTTTACAGGTGAGAATGTGTCGTTTTGTGTTCGTATACAGTGTGTATTAACTCAATATTACAGGTTTTTAAACTCTGGTAACTTTTTAGTGTTGTTATGATGTTTGTGTCTACACAACAGCACGTAACATTCGATATTCATACATGTGTATAACTTGCTCTGGAGTGTTCACAGACCGGCTTTGACTGTTCCAATATGGCGGATGACTTGTGTGTAGCGGACCATATAGAAACAGCTGCTAAAGAAACATCTACTGTATGTATATATATTCTATGATCCCAACCAAGCAGCGCTGACTCAAATTATGCCGGAAGTTTAGGGCGAGATTGTCTGTTTGTCCAAGTAATGGAAGACGGGAATATAGTCATTGTATTTGCAGTACAGTTTGGTGATGTTAGTGGCGCAGAAATGACTCACTTTAGGGATACATTTGGCAGACGCTTTTGTCCAAAGTGACATACAGTACATTTAAGCTATACATTTCCCTGGGACACATTTACAGCCGTCATTAAGAAAATTATGTAAACCCCACCAAGATTCAGAGATCCTGCCATAAATCTGTGTACCGGCTTTATGTGTCATTCCGTCTTTCCACAGTGGCCAAATAGCCCACAAAGCACAGAAGGGCTTCTTCAAATGAGAAATCAATAATGTCAATAAGAATGCATTAAGATGGGCAGATGGTCCTGAGTGTCCAATCTTGAACCACGGTCATTCTTCCATTCCTTACCTCAAAACATTTTTTTTTGCACTTTCACCATTAGCGCTATATTTAGAGAGCGGCTCTTCTAATTTCATGTCAGACTCTCTCCATCTCTCAGGGCTCTCTCAACAGATATTGAACCCGTGAGAGCGATTTGTGTGGACGTGACGTTTTGTTACCTCATTTATTCTAATACGACGACAGAGATTCTCCATCTTTCTGAGCCACTGGCGTGCAACACATACAAAAATCAAACACGCTGTCGTCTTCTTCAAAGCCGATGTAAGACCATCAGAGCGGGTCACGGGGTGGGTTTGGATGCCGGTGTGGTGATGACCCACTCCAAAGGTTAGTTGACCAAAAAACGTTGTATGGGTCAGTGGTTTTCTTTTGTAGCTCAGAAGATTTTAACAGGCGTAGTAAGGAGGAGGTTTAGGGATTTTTATATATACAGTATTTCTACAATAATTCAGCTTTGAGTTCCAGGCCATTCATAGATAGCGTCAATAACTTTCAGCGTGGCAGTTTGTAATACTTTTCCCTCATGGTGTGTGTGGAGATTAGCAGACGCTGTGATCACATCCTACGAGTCTCAGAGGAGTCCTCGGTCTAAGCACTTTTCCGAACATTTGTTCATTAAATCTCATTTGTTAGCAAAGCAGTTGAGGCAGAATTCCATAGTGTTACCTCCCAAACTAATGAAATGATTCAATAGCGTAATGAGCAGGCCCGGCCGAGCGCAGGAGCTTCTCTTACTATTCCGAGAGCGTTATATATAATGAGCCGAAGCGATCGATAAGGCCTGAGGTTATGTACTGAGCAATTATCATTTACCAGACCAAACTGCGCTGGTGTCAAAAACATTGAGTTCTGCGGAAAGCCTGGCATCACGAGAGATATCGTCCCATGAAAGCACTTCTCCGAGGGCCTGATTTAACTTCTGTTTCAGCAGGCATGACAATAGCAGCGGGCTGGTTATGAAGAAAGGCGATTTGTGTTGCGTTGGAGAGCTGACACAGTTTCGCTCCTCAGATATGCTTCGGTATCGGTCCACGACCCTCTGAAATGTTTAGAAGATGATTACGGCACAGACTGCATTTATACTGTAAGACTGAATGCACACGTGCTGTTTCGAGACACGTGTGAGTTTTGATCAGGTTTACTGCAGACGGTGTTTACATTATAGAACGCTACAGTGTGTTTTCATATCTTGTGTGGAACGCAGCTGGGACGTTTTTGAAGGACCTTCACAAATCTTTCTTAAATTTGTATCACGCGCCTCTGTTATTTGCACGTCCACACAGATAGACAATAACGTTGTGTGTATTCTAAGCTGGTGCGCTGCGGTTTCACGATTTAAATACTTGAAACCTTCAATTTTGAATGAATTGTGATTGGCTGTCATATTTTATTGTTCATAAAGCTGGGAAAATAGCTCTGAAAATGATCTGTTCCTCTGTATAGTTGTGGTGGTGCTATTTTTCCTTTACAGTTTTTCTTTATAGTTATTATTATTATTGTGAATGGACCTTAAAGGAACAGTGCACCCAAGAATTTAAAATCTGTCCTCATTTACAAGTTGTTCCAAATCTGTATAAATTTCTTTGTTGTGACGAACACAGAGAAATATATTTGGAAGAATACTTGTAACCAAACAGTTCTTGGACTTCATTGACTACCATAGTAGGAAAAATCTCTTTGTAAATGTCATTGTTCTGTTGAACACAAAAGAAGATATTTTGAAGAATGTAGGACAGCAAACAGTTCTGGGTCGCTTTTGACTACCATTGTCGTTTTTTCTGCTATGGTAGTCAATGGGGGCCAAGAACTGTTTGGTTACAAACATTCTTCCAAATATCTTTCTCTCTGTTCATCAGAACAAAGACATTCATACAGATTTGGAACAACTCGAGGGTGAGTAAATAATGACAGAATTTTCATTTTTGGGTGAACTGTCCCTTTAAGTCTGAAAGAAAACCGGCTCACAATTTTCTCCACTTCATTTGTCAACCGGGAAAAGACTGAACACCGCCACGTTGAAATTGAATTAAGTGTTTTAGCTAATTGAACATTTTCTGTGCACACTTACTAATGTCCTTGTCTTGGGCAATTTACTTAAACCTAAATTCTATTTAATACGTGGAATGAAGCCAATACCTCAGAAACATTCATAGCTCCAACAGAATAAACAATGCAATTATGCAGAATTGATAACGTACGTTTTGTAAGGTAAGATTTTTTGTAAGATTTTCTAAAGGTGAACCTTATGCAGAATTGATAACGTACATTTTGTGAAATACTATTTTTTTGTACGATTTTTCTAAAGGTGAACGTTATGCAGAATTGATAACGTACATTTTGTGAAGTACGATTTTTTGTAAGATTTTTCTAAAGGTGAACCTTATGCAGAATTGATAACGTACGTTTTTTGAAGGACGATTTTTTTGTACGATTTTTCTTAAGGTGAACCTTATGCAGAATTGATAACGTAAGTTTTTTGAAGGACGATTTTTTTGTACGATTTTTCTTAAGGTGAACCTTATGCAGAATTGATAACGTACGTTTTTTGAAGGACATTTTTTTTTGTACGGTTTTTCTGAAGGTGAATCTTATGCAGAATTGATAACGTATGTTTTGTGAAATACGATTTTTTGTGCGATTTTTCTGAAGGTGAACCTTATGCACAATTGATAACGTATGTTTTGTGAAATACGATTTTTTTATGCGATTTTTCTAAAGGTGAACGTTATGCAGAATTGATAACGTACATTTCGTAAAGTACGATTTTTTGTAAGATTTTTCTAAAGGTGAACCTTATGCAGAATTGATAACGTACGTCTTGTGAAGTGCGATTTTTTTGTCAGATTTTCTAAAAGGTGAACCTTATGCAGAATTGATAACGTATGTTTTTTGAAGGGCGATTCTTTTGTACGATTTTTCTAAAGGTGAACCTTTTGCAGAATTGATAACGTACGTTTTTTGAAGGACGGTTTTTTGTCAGATTTTCTAAAGGTGAACTTTATGTAGAATTGATAACATACGTTTTGTGAAATACGATATTTTTTGTGCGATTTTTCTGAAGGTGAACCTTATGCAGAATTGATAACGTACGTTTTGTGATGTGCGATTTTTTGTCAGATTTTCTAAAGGTGAACCATATGCAGAATTGATAACATACGTTTTGTGAAATACGATTTTTTTGTCAGATTTTTCTGAAGGTGAACCTTATGCAGAATTGATAACGTACGTTTTGTGATGTACAATTTTTTGTAAGAATTTCTAAAGGTGAACCTTATGCAGAATTGATAACATACGTTTTGTGAAATACGATTTTTTGTAAGATTTTTTTGAAGGTGAACCTGTCTACGTTTTGAGACATTTTAATCCTAAGTGTCTGACTCTTCATTACAGACTCTCAGATAGCTATCAGTTATTTCTGTCCTTTAAACGTATAACACTCTTTCCCATTTGCCAATGAAGTGCTGTTTGCGTGAGTGAAGTAGCAGCAAATACTGCTTTACATGAAAATACTGTGGTTTTCTGCAGCGTGTCGGACTGAAAAGACATATTATCAAGGAATATTTGCAAATGTACAAAGTCAGGCTGGCAGAATTTTCCTTTCCAAGCTCAAAGTCTTTTGCCTTCACATATATCTTCTTGAGGTCGGAGAAGTGTGTGAGTCTTGTGTGAGTGCTAACACATGAGCAGGCTCACAACGTGACATATTGTTGGTGAATTGGGATGCGTGTTCCTGACATTCTGTCTCTTTATAATGCAGATCTGCTTTGATGTTGCCCCGACTGGCCTCCGTTGGTCATATTTGATTTGTCTGGCCATCTTTATGCACTGTAAGTACTTGAAAGTAGGATATTTTTTTAAATACTAGTTTGTATAGATCTGTTGCTTATACTGTATAAACATACAACAAGAACATTTGACCTCACATGCATTAAGTGACCATTACACCATTAAGTGCATTTGTACTGCACACAGTAAGTATGTATAAGCAACAGATCTCCACGCACGTTCTAAACCAGAAGAATCTAATATTTTAAGAAGTGTCTTGGAATTACGCTTCCTAATTCAATTTCTCCTCCGTCCTCTTGTTTCCTGGGCTCCTCTGTAGCTTCAAACCAATCTCCTTATGTAAATTGGGTGTGATCTAATATATATCAAAAGAGACACGATGTGAGACTGCGGCACGCTCTCAGTTACTCAGTTTCTCGCGACACGCCGCGTCTCTGGAATATTCTCCCTTCGCTTGCACTTCTTTCTCTGTAGCCACATTCATCTTTTAATCATCATCTTCTGTCGGTTCGGCGCTGTCTTCTGAAAGGCATTCTGGGAATTTGTTTTCTTTCTCCCACGTTCACTATTGCATTTCTTTCTTGTGGTAAATAATGCTATTTCATCCCGCGCTCCGCCGACTGTAAGAAAGCGCTTAAAGTCAGAAAGTTTGCAATCTCTTGGCATCTCGCGTCACTTCGGCATTTTGCGTTAATTCAGCGCGAGTGAAGTTTGGCGGCAGTTTTGTCGGTACTTGGCCTTACGCTGCTTTATTGACATTATTAAGCGTGTTTCTTTATTCTTACTCGAGCTTTTGCTTAACGTGATGATGCCAAAGGACAAGTCGGCATTGCTTAGCAAGGGTGCCGAATAAAAGCTGATTGATAGACTGTAGTTTTCAAAGCGCACTTTTGAAGTGTTGCTCGCTGGAGATTGAATTTCTGGGGGTTTGAAATGAAAAAGAGTTGGAGGTCTTTGTTGAAGGACTTCTGTGAAAGTCTAAAAAAACGTATTCCTTTAATATATTTATCATTGAAGCTTTCCAAGTCGGAGGCGCTAGTGTAAAAGTATATTAAAACATTTCCATTCAAGCATACTGAGTGTTCAATTAAGACCTTTCAATGTTTTATTGCTCTATAATGTCGTCCTTTGTATCTATTCTTGCACCCATTAGGAGTATTCGCTCAAATTAAAAATATAGTCATTGCCTACAGTCAAAACTCTCCATAGATCGCTAACATAAATTAAAATCTGAATTTAAATTGCCTGAGTAAATAGGTTGTTTTGTAGAGCGCTCGGTATGTTCTGTTCCAATTTAGACTTTTATCTAAAACTGATTTATTGTTTTCACTAGATTTGTATCAGAGGAGAGCTTTTATATTGTTTATAATTGTGTTTATTTATTATGAATGTTTTGGTGCCCGATGCCAAAACTGAAATTGAGATATTTTTGTTATATTAGTTTTCTCCAAGACATCATTGAGATTAAATGGAGAAAAATGAAAGCTTTTGCTTAAAGGGGTCATATGGCGCGAACACGTGTTTCTCTGTGTCTTTGGTGTGTTATAAGTCGCTCATGCATGTATTAGACACGTAAAATTGCAGAAATTAAAGTGACGGAACAAAAGGATGCATTCTATCTAAAAGCGAATGCTCACCCAGACCTGCCTGAAACACCTCGTGTAGCCACACCCCCACAAATCTACGTCACTTCCTGGTCTGATTTGACTAAGACCGCCCAAATTTAGACACAAGTAAGGTGGGCGTACCTGTCAGTACAACTGAAGAGGAACCTGATGTTCCAGATATGGTCAGAGGCGTTACATTTCCCTCACACGCTTGCAGTATTCCACCAATCACTACGCACTGGTTAACTGGCCAAACCTTGCTTTTCAGAGCCATGAGCTTTGTGAAAAATCCCAACCTGTGAGGGCAACTTAAAAGACCCAGAGATGAATTATCATGACCAGAAATAAAGAATAAACGGGAGCCGGTTGCCATGAGCGACCTGTCTGCCGGCCATCAGAGCCCCGCTTCAGAGAGTCGGGAGTGAAACGGACAGAGGAGAGAGGGAGAATCAGTTAAAGTCAAGACTCCAGAGGTAAAGAGGAGAAGATAGCAGTATTGTGGGGGGTATGCAAGTAAAGCTCAGACCCTTGGCCACGAGGATAGATGGTGTTTAAAGTGAGAGAGTTTATCCCTGGATGCAGCCGGTTTGTGAAGCGTCACCTCAGGACGAGACATTAAAGAGCTTCACGCTGATCTCCTAACACACATGCGCACACGGCCCGGTGCACGGATGCTATCGTCTGCGCGCAGACAATCCTACCCTCTGGTTCTTCACATACAGCTCCGATTAAGAGATTGAATCACTTCTAAATCTGCGCTTTGTTGTGCCAAAGCGTCTTTCTCGAACGGTTGGCCAGGAGTTTGCCCTCTTTTCTCTGCCACACTTACGGCTTTGCATACAAAATCTGTTTACAAGGCGACGCTCTATCGCTCTTCTCATTTCATTTCAGTCCAAAATGTTAAAAGGAGCAGGTCATCCAGCGAATGAACACAAGCAGCATACAGGTCTGGAATAGGATGAGGAAATAATGAGGAACAGGATTGTCATTTTTGGATGAAGCGTTAAACTGAAGTCTGAAGTCAGTCATTAGGCCACATGCGTTTGTTTGTTACACGGCAGATAAACAGGCAAATACCGCGAGTGCTTTTTTATTTGAAGAAACTCAAGGCTGCCTCCAAGCAACCAGACTCGCTTTCACTTACAAACACTTTCCTTCCAACTTTCCATTTCCTGAGGTTTTATCAGCTTGTTAAATCCAACACACAAACTCAACTCAAAACAGTTTTACACTAATCACAACTCATTCTGCATTCTGATCAAAACTTTTATTATATTCTACCACCTCTCTCTTTCTGTAAAGACATGTTCACACCAAGAACGTTACCTATGAAGAAAACGTGGTTTATTCATTATTTAAATGCGTGAGCCCTTTAAGGATTTTGATTGGCTTTGATGTTTTGAAAATCAAATCCATCAGGAATTGATTGGATTAGGAAAAGTGAGCAGTACCAGTGTATTCTAGAATTAGACCAACAATCTCTAGCTATTTGGTTATTGGTTAACTTTATTCAGTAGAACAATGTGACCTACTGCAGGTGACCAAAATGTTGTTTAAAGTCCCCGTGAACTGGAAGTTGCGATTGCATTTCCGAGTGAAATGGAATTTTGAATGAGAAAAACAGTGGGCATGGCTTTCGTCTTTCTCTGCGATTTGATTGGATGTATAAAAACAGCCGTCGCATTTTGAAATGGAACTGGCAGCAGACTGGACGTTGAAGGGGAGGAGTTAACTGATGCTCCACCCAAGCCGTCTAACATACGTCATCTAAGATGGATAGTCAGAACTGGACGGAAGTGTATTTTCAGATTTTAACTGAAGATTATGAGGGCACACAAATTTTAAAAAGAGAACGACCCACATTGATAAACTATTTACAATAAACGCTGCAATATTTCATGAAAAAATAGGCATTGTCATTTTTAATTTCACTTGGACTTTAAAGGGCGGAGTAATGATGTAAGATCACATTTGCATTTTTTTTATTTGCATCGAACATTTAGTGAAGAATCCTGTGAAATAAGACCATGTAAACCAGGTCAACCTTGCTAAAAAAATAAATAATTGACTGGTTTTAAGTTATCTACTGGATTTAGTGGTTATAATAAGAGTTGTATTGGTTTTAATGGAAACTGTAACTGTTTGTAAATGGTTTGGTTTGTTGTAAAGTGTTGGATTCTATCGGTGTGATGTTCCACCATTAATTCCTTTAGGAATAAGACCCAAAACACACTACATTATTTTATAATGGTTTTACTGGTTCATAATGCTATTGTAATGGAAGCCATTAGTATTTCTGTGATGGTTTCTATTACTTTTAGCAGGGAGTTTAGATATCATTTTCAAAACCACAGCATTATCTATAAATTCCACACAGCAGAAATGCATTTCGTGTCCATTCTTAACTCTCTTATTAACATTGAGCATCTTTCTTATTAGCATCATTCTTTCAAAGGTTTTTATCAGAATGTTATGGAAAAGGAAATACACGCAGGAGGGTCATTCTCAAAAAACAGCGACTTTCTGACTTCAAAAAGTCAAAAAATGTAATTCAGTTTTCAAGCCTAAAATTTGATGATTAGTATTCACTGGCATGAGGACATTGTTACCAATAATGGCCAACTTGAATCTCGTTCCTTATTTAATTATTTTATTTGACTTATTATTTGCATAGAGTTCTCTGTCATTGTTGGAGTAACACCAGTGACAGATTCCCATGAAAGGCTAATTTACATCAAAACTAACATGATGTTACTTCATGCTGACACAAACCAAAGCAACACCAATGACGCTTTTAAAGAATCACACCAAAAACCGACATTTGAAATAAAATTTCTCATTTATATTAAGGAAAGGGACACTCACCATGTGTGTACTTGAACAGAGCGTCTTTGTTGACCTTTGACCTTGTAAGTACTTACTTGCCTATTTTATTCTTTAAAAATAATAGTTTGTGTCAACAATAATACCAATGACACAAAATCAAAGGACAGATATATATTTTTTATTACTTGTATTAATAAATAATTATTTTGGTTAGCATTTTTATGCATTTATTAGGCCCTATACTTGTGTTTAATTGGTTAACCTAATTTAAAAAATAAATGAAAAGGAAATGTTTATACACCATACAAAAGAGTTACAGTAAACATAGGGAGGATGTGTTTTTTCAAGTACAAATGAAATTCAAATGAATTTTTTTTACAAAACTATAAAGACTTAAATAACAATCATCATTATAAAAAGGCGCTGAGTTGCGTATTAATGGCTAAATCTGGTGGATTTTTGCATTCGGAAGCTTTTTACATGCCTGTAAAGTGTAGGGACAGGTTTGTGACCATATTTTGAAAATGACCCAGGAGCCAGGATATTTGAAATACATGTCGAAGAAGATATTTCTTTTTGCAAATTATTTTCATCACGTTTTGTTCTCGAGCTCAGTAAATGAGTCACAGCTTTAAAACGATGTTGTAATATGACGTACAGCCACTCAACGCCACACGGTCACAACCTCGAGTGAATTTCTGCTGGAATAAAATATCACCAGCAGCAGTTTGAGCAAAGACAACCAGTGTTCATTAGATTCTTAAATGTATTCATGTTAATTATTACAAATATTTTGTCTAAATTAAAAAGTCTGCAGTTATGCTAGTGGTCTGTAGCTCAATTGGGCAAAAGTCTTTGCTTCGATCCCCTGATAAAATATTTAGTCTGTAAGTCGCTTTGAGTAAAATACAACCCAACCAAAGACATAAATGTAGATGCACGTATAAGAACATCACAAAGTGGATTGTTGAACTGATGTGCGGTTGTATGGCTCATCTTGATCAGCGTCGAACTGTAAGTTTTATAAAGATGCCGCTTCGCTCGAGAACAACAACTGCACAAGATGAAAAGACAAAATTCTTGTTCCTTTACCATTTTGCCGTGACATGAGTTCACATGAAGTTAGATAAAAGCAGATATGTGTGGGTGAGACTGTAACTGTGGGCATTTTGTTAGACTTTCAGTATTTTACCCAAGCTCGCTGCCACCCCGTCTCCATGACGACTTTGAGAAAGATACTTCTTCCCTCGCTGGAACTGGCCTTGCTATTACAGCTAACACAATAGCCTATTAAACCTCAGAAGGAACTTTGTGTGTGTGTGTGTGCATGTGTGCGCGCGTGTGTGTGTGTGTGTGCGTGTGTGCGCACTGTGATGATGAAGACAGCATGGCCTGTTCAAGTGCATATTTCATTCTTTATTTTATGTGACATTTTTACATTTACAATGTACAGTACAACTTTATGCATTTGGCAGAAGCTTTTATTCAAAGTGACTTAGATTCAGTCTAAACTTGTGTTTACTGCGATTTGAACCAATGATCTTCACCACTAATGCAATGCTTTTCCACTTGAGCTAGATGAATGTTATGAGAACTTGCCGATTTTTTTGTTCATATATTTATTCTCGTCTCTTGCTTCAAAAATGAAGACCATCCCATGAATATTTTTTCCGGCCTACACTTCCGATCTCTCATTTCTCTCCCAAAATCCTCTCTTCCGCTTTGCTTTTCTTCCGTTCCAATCCACACCGACTTCCTTCACTACAAATGTTTCCAAAGCAAGGCGAGCAATAGCTCCTATCATTTTTTACCTGTCAAACTTAAAATGCTAAAATGTTCGTTTCAGTGCAGTGATGTTGCATCTGTCTCCGTATATTACCCTTCAGGAATGGACTGTTATCCAGTATATTCACAAGTCGGGCGTGGATATTTCGGTAAGTGCTTCGTCATGATGAAGTTTGTGTGATTAGGCAGTAGTTAAAACATAATTAAAAGCGCTTAAATAGAGCCAGAGCTTTCCCACGGGAGGCGGAGAGGACCTCAGGGAGAACAGGCAGATAGTGATTAAATGATGTCTGCGGGTTATCGAATCCGCCGGGTGAACAAAGTGATACGGCTTTCTTTCTGTTCTCAATCTCTCTCGCTCTTCACTTCCCTCTGACAGCAAAATATATGTAATGACTGTGTTTTTTTAACCCACTTTAGTTTCCCCCGACGCTCTTCGGAAGACTGACATGGGTGTGCGAGAGTATTTCTGTCATTTATCAGCGTGAGAGAGAGAGAGGCTGGCCTGCCATTTTCTCTCTGTTCCATTAACAAATTACCTCCCTCCCCACGCTGCGATTAGATGTACATCCCCAAAATTAATTTGCCTCTTAGTAAGAAAACAATTAAGTGTGCGTGTGTGTGCGTGCTTGCGTGTTTCAGGGACTAGGAAGATGAAAAATAGGAGTAAGTCATGGAGAAGTCTGGAGTCTGACGGATGTGGGCTGTGTTTGCTTGTGAAGGATATTTAATCCTTAACGGATAACCCGTGGTGTGCATGTGAATGATCTTACATGACAGAACCACACGCGTTTCACACCTACTTAACCCCATACTGATAAATATACATTCACATGCAGATGCATTGTTTCTTGATGTCATCAGTACATGTTTAGCCAAACTAATATCCAGGTTTTGTTTTGAAACAGTTTTTATTGTAAATCTAAATTCAGAGTGAATATGAACTAGTTTTTTTAAGCGAAAGACAAAAACTTTACATTAATACTTTTTAATCACAAAGTGGTACCTTTCCTCAAGAAGATATATCCCCTCCCTCATGAGAAAATAATATAGCATACTATAGTATTTGTTGTAGTATACTATGGTAAGTACTGTAGTAAATGGTAGTGTACTGTAGTATATTATAGTAATTAAACTATAGTGTAACAATGGCATATTTGCATACTGTACTACATACTGTAGTATACTATGGTAAGTACTGTAGTAAATGGTAGTGTACTGTAGTATATTATAGTAATTAAACTATAGTGTAACAATGGTATATTTGCACACTGTACTACATACTGTAGTATACTATGGTAAGTACTGTAGTAAATGGTAGTGTACTGTAGTATATTATAGTAATTAAACTATAGTGTAACAATGGTATATTTGCACACTGTACTACATACTGTAGTATACTATGGTAAGTACTGTAGTAAATGGTAGTGTACTGTAGTATATTATAGTAATTAAACTATAGTGTAACAATGGTATATTTGCACACTGTACTACATACTGTAGTATACTATGGTAAGTACTGTAGTAAATGGTAGTGTACTGTAGTATATTATAGTAATTAAACTATAGTGTAACAATGGTATATTTGCACACTGTACTACATACTGTAGTATACTATGGTAAGTACTGTAGTAAATGGTAGTGTACTGTAGTATATTATAGTAATTAAACTATAGTGTAACAATGGTATATTTGCACACTGTACTACATACTGTAGTATACTATGGTAAGTACTGTAGTAAATGGTAGTGTACTGTAGTATATTATAGTAATTAAACTATAGTGTAACAATGGTATATTTGCATACTGTACTACATACTGTAGTATACTATGGTAAGTACTGTAGTAAATGGTAGTGTACTGTAGTATATTATAGTAATTAAACTATAGTGTAACAATGGTATATTTGCATACTGTACTACATACTGTAGTATACTATGGTAAGTACTGTAGTAAATGGTAGTGTACTGTAGTATATTATAGTAATTAAACTACAGTTTAACAGTGGTATATTTGTATACTGTACTACATACTGTAGTATACTATAATAAGTTCTGCAGTATACTAAACTATAGTTTAACAATGTTATATTTGTATACAGTCTTACATACTGTAGTATACTATAGTTTGTGTTTTAGTATACTATAGTAAATACGGTTGTAAATTCTAGTGTGCTGTAGTATACTATAGCAATTATACTATAGTCTTGCAATACTACATTCATAAACTGTAGTAAATATTGTAGCATGCTATAGTATTTACTGTAGTAAGGTTCAAACGAACTATAGTATAGTAAGAAATTTGACTTCAGTTTACTGTAGTAAATATTATTGTATACTACAGTATTTTTTCATGTGGGCTGACATGATTAATACCCTCTATGGGTGCTTCAGGGTGATGTACGGGTTTACGCTGTATTGACTAGTCAGCATCCAGAAAGAATCCATATTATGATGATTTATTGAACATTGACTGTCTCACGGTCAGTCTTTAAATGTGTTTTGACATTTGAACACTGAAGCAGCTGTTCATCTGAGGAATGTGGAAGATTACCGCTTGATAATCCATGAAGGGGCTGCCAAACTTCGCTGTCTCTTAAAGATTACACATCTTTGTGGCGTGAGGTCTGCACTCAAATGTGCCCACCATAATGCTTTCAGATTATTTGTGCTGGATTGCTTTCGCCATCTGTGAATTTGCCATAATCGATTGTGCATTGGAGGCTCATCGAAACAGATAATGTCATGTAATGGGGACATTAGGGTGATATATTTGAAATGGTTTGTAGATATGCTTGTGATGTGTGATAGAGTGACACACGGCTTGATAAAGTATAAGGACATCCCAGACATCTGTAACACTCAGTTCAATGTTTTTAATGGTAAACATGGATTACAAAACCTGCTTGTTTTGAGTGCACACAAATTTTGAGTTGAAATGCAAATTTTGTTTCAAGTCATTATTCAGTGGACTGTAGAAGCATGTGCTGCCCTATTCATTCCCTCTTGATGTATTCCACACACGTCTTTCTGTGCTCTATAGAATTTGAATGCTGTCAAAGTCTATTAACTCACGTGTAATTGTAGCTTAAGGCCTCGCGGAAATACCTTCTGAATTAATGGGTCGCTTCCTCCACAAAGCAATCTTTTTTTGAGCAACCTAGCATGGAGCCTGGGGGGTGGAACCGCATAATTTTATTTATTATTTACCATAATCTCAGTGGCGTGTTCATGTATGGTTAATTATATATATGTTGTGAGCAGTGCTGTCTGTTATTCTGTCATTTCCATTGTCTGTGGAGAAGCATCCAGCTAAGCGATACCTAAAATGTATTAATATTACTGCATTTGATAAAATATCAATGCAGGTTTCTATTTATTCTAGTTTTGTTTTTTTACCGAATTTATATATATATTAAAATAAATATTAAATTATATAAATATATATTACATTAATATACATTTATTTCCGTATATACAGTATATATATATATATATATAATAAATAATAACAAATGTAGTAAAATATGAATACTATTATAAATATATGAATATCATAAATAGTACAACTAAATGTAAATCATTTTGATTATTGATTTTATTTTCGTATTAATATTTAAATTATATATAATATTGCTTTTTATAAATATTATTTACTTTTTAATAAATTAAATCATTAAAAAGTAAATTAAATGTAACATTCGTTATAAAAATAAATTAAATGTAACATTCATTATAAAAATAAAGAAATAAAAAAGTAAAATAAATAGACTGTAAATATATCATGAAATATGAAAATATGTTTATAATATTCCTAAACTATGGTAGGTATAGACAATTTTCATAATGGAAAATAATACATAAACTACAAAGACCAGGTAACCTTGATCACTCACAAAGTTTTGAAAAAGCGTCTATTTTAACATAGACGTGTATGCATTTTGTTACGTAATGCCATCCACACACTTAAAGTGTTAAAGTACATTTAGGGTCATTCCACCACAGCAGCATGACGTCTGTGATCATAACACGTTCTGCTTACCGCCTAAGTGGCTTTTTAGTTTGATACGGAAAGAGAAAAGATCTTCAGTGCTTTACGTGCTGCGATTGCTGATTTAGGTGTTTTCGCCTCACCAATGGAATTTACCATGGTAATTACACCATCTAAAGCTATCCGACGTGATGCCAAGAAATAAAGATCTGCAGTGTGCAATAAAACGAGTTTCCAGTAGCAGTGATTTCAGCAGGAGCGCTGTCAGCTTCAGAAAGCCTTTACGCTACGCTGAGGAATCTAATGGCAGGACTAACTGGGACACAATGCTTGTAAAGTGGTTTTGAGAAGCCGCCGCGCGGTGACCGTCACACAAAGTAAAACTGTGCTAAGTTCAGGAGTCGATATTAGACAGAAATGAAAGAAAGTTGAATATTTTGCATCGCTTAAGTCTGATTGCATTGCAGATTCGGTGCATATTGAGAACCAGGGTGTAATATTCTGTAGGTTTTTATATGTAAATTATATGTAGAATAATGCAGGCAGTACTTCATTCAACTCATTTGACGGTCAGGAGAGTTTGAGCGTTTTTGAGTTTGAACATGCATTATTGAGATGTTTACTTCTTTTTATCATGATGATGCTTGTGTTGATGTGTCTGAACATCGACTGAGCCTAAAACCACAGATATCCTGCGTGTTTGGGTAAATAATGAGTAAACACACACTGTACATTACCTTGTGGCAGATGAAAAGTGATGGAAGAAAAAAAAATTACAGTCTGAGTGGTTGGTTGTGCATTATGCCATTGTTAGAGTTTGTATGAGTTTGTAAGTCTTCAGATGTTTGTCTCAGTCAAGGTGAACATCTCTATAGATTTCCTCAGTGTCAGCTGCAGTGGCCATCTAAAGCTTAGTCGCTCTTTTTTTCTCCTAATACCTTGTATTTGTGTGTCCTTTAACTCGAGGACGACAACGCCGGCGTGACTCGCATAACTGTTACAGTGATACGCTTCAACCGCATTGATTTTATTGAGTGATTGTGACTGTTGTGTGCTTTTCACATTTTCATTTATAAACAGATGAGATTCACATGACAGGGAGTTTGTTTTAAAGTCATATGAGAGCGTTTGTCATGGGACCTGAACGGTGTTAACGGATGTTAAAGTCCCAGTGAAATTAAAAATGATAATGCCTATTTTTTCATGAAACATCGCAGCGTTTATTGTAAATAGTTTATCAATGTGGGTCATTCTCTTTTTTAAAATCGTGTGACCTCATAAACTTCAATTAAAATCTGAAAATGCACTTCCGTCCTGTAATGACTACCCATCTTAGATGACGTATGTTAGACAGCATATGGGCGGAGCATCCGTCAACTCCTCCCCTTCAACTGTCAGTCTGCAGTCTCAAATGCAACGGCTGTTTTTATACATCAAATCGCAAAGAATCACGGAAGCCACACCCACTATTTTTCTCATTCAAAATTCCATTTCGGAAATGTGTCAAAATACGGAAGTAAAAAGGATCACAACTTCCGGTTCACGGGGACTTTAACAAACTTAATGTTTAATGTTGACTATTGCTCATATAGTATTGGACTGGTGGATGGTTACATATAGAATCGGTTTTGTGCCAATAAACATCAAGGTTTAAAAAAATGAACAAAAATATAGAATGAGAAAGAAGAAAAGTGAAAACATGAGTAGAAAGGTGAATAAAATAAAATAGAAATTTAGAAAGTGTAAAGTCAAATGTTAGCCGTGAACTCGTAAACTATGACTTGTGAATAGAACGTTTAGAAAACGGTATAGAAAGAATGTGGTTTATTTGAAAACCATGTTACATTTTTTGACATTGAGTTTATTGAGTGCTTTTCACAACGAAAATGTGAATTGTGTTTTTCATTTGTGTTTATTTTTTTCTGAGACCTGCTCCACATTTCATGTTTGCTTTTCTTCCCATGTTTTTGTTTTCTTTCATTGAACACATCTGTCCATTTCTTGAAATTTCGCATTCAGTTTTTTTTGCCACAAATCTGATTCCATGTTTAAACAGGGTGATAAAGATCCCACAGGTTTATACTGAAGCCCGACCTGAAGCTATATTTAGAGTTCAGATATAGTATAAGAAAAATACATATTCTTTTGACTTCACCAAGTAAAAACCACCCATAGCACCTTAGCCTAGAAACCGCAATGCCCTAGCAACCAGCCACAATGCCCTCATCTGTTGCCATGGCGGAGACAGGCGAGTACCACTACTTAAAAATGAACACTATCTAGCTGTACATCATTTTATGTTTTAAATCATGTTTCTCCAGAGCATATTTGAATCCTGAATCATTGTAAACCCAGCGTGATAAAGTAGCAGCATGTCCTGAGAGCAAATACAAATAAAGTCTTCAAAGAAGCATCCTGGCTGAGTCCCAGTTGGCGTTACTCAAAAGAAACCCCGTTTTCCGCCCTCATAGTACGCGAGATTAGGATTAGTGCGTCCCAGATCTCAGCAGGTTCGGGCTGCACCATTTCCAGTGGATTTGAGAGGTATGCATGCTTTTTCGATTCATTTGGCAATATTTCCCACAACCTCTTTGAAGAGGAGTAATTTGTGTCTTTTTAATCTTTTCCAGCTAGGGCAGGTTCTGCTTTACCTTCGTTTCACTTCTGCCAGAATTTTTAAATGCGTGAATGCGAAAGTTCAGAAATGATGAAATTTAAGGTGTTTTAGCTGGATGTTGAACAGCAAGAGTTCTGCCTGTGGTGCAAACCTGGTCCATAATTGAGTCTGTGTCATCTGTCAAAGCTTTAGAATTGTCAAACCGGATAAAGAAGAAGTGTCCCAACGCTGCCATACTGTCTTACATACTCAATACTATATTCTTTTCCAACATACCTTTAGTGTGTGGAAGAAGCGCTCAGCTCAGGATTCAGGACTTGTTGTTTGCCGGTGATTTACCAGATGAATGTTTATCATCGTGGATGTTTTGTCAGGTGATGCAATATCTGTCAGCTCCCGTAGATCCCGCACTGCTCTCCAGTATTGATTTTATATGGCAACCCATCCACAGTTTTTTAAAATCCCAGTTTTCTGATATTGATGGCCAACAGACCATGTCTATATTTCAACAAGTTTCAAAAACCCACGTGAGACGACATTGAGTAAACCAAATTTCTTTTGCGCACTTTGTTCGGAGAGAACTACAGCCACCCGTGTCCAATTTGGGGGTGAAAGTCAGTATTCATCATTACCCAGCACGCTTTTACGAGGGCTGCTAAAAATGTCGTAAAATGTCGAGTATTTCCCCGCCGAGTTGCTTTGGCCAGCCGTGAATTACGTTGGTGGCGATATTGCTAATTCCTACAGGTGCTTTTTCAGTGGACGGAAATTTGTCAAAGACCCGGAGACAGCGAAGGGACTTTTAATGGACATCTTTTATTGATCAGCGGACAAACAGCTGTTAATTACAGGAAAGCAGGCGTTTCATTGACGCTATCATGTCGCCGACTGATACCTAATGAAAAATGGAGAGGGTTTGATTGAGTTCTGCGCCCGTGGAGGTTTAGATGTGCTGTGAATGAAGCGACTGTGACTGTCTCTCCAGCTGGAAGCCGCTCAGAACTCCAAGAATTAGCCACGGGGTGCCCGGGATGTTGAATTGAGATTTGTATTGAATTGACAGGAAGCGGAAGCTGCTGAATTGGGATTCAGGGAAGTTCAACACTGTAGTCACACAGTTGAGGTTTGTATCTTGTATTTCTGACACACAGATTAACTAGATTAATAGTATTTACCAGATTGATACGTATATAACAGATGAGCAGGAACGGCACCAAAATGCTGTAGTATTTCAATGAATGTCAACAACAAAACATGAACATTGATAAGCCTGTTTTCAAATTTAAAACAATAGTTTTAATAATTTTGTATTTTTGACATTTATGTTTTTTTATCCTCACTAAACTAAATATTTAATTTGTAAATAAAAATGACATATTTTATATGAATAATAGTATCGTCTTTCAGAGAAACTTTTGTCTAATATATATATACAGTATATATATATATATATACTGTATATATACACATTCTCAAAAAGACGCTAATATTATTCATATAAAATTACATAAAACATGTCAATTTATATTACCATTTTATTGTATATTAATTGTATGAATTAGTGATTTATTAATTGTAAAAATGAGTGAAATAATTGTACATTAAATTGAAACTGCTCAACAGTTATTGATTGTTTCCAGAGGTCTACCGGGAAAAATAATATTATATATATATATGTCAGGGTGTGCATGAAACAGAACCCAAATGCAGACAGCTCTTCATCAAAACTCATTTATTAAAACAGAATGAAAAAACATGACACAACTCAAAATCCCTCGAGGGGGAAAACAGAACTAAAACAGAGAATAAAACTCAACTTTGAGAAACAAAACCTTTAGGGGCAGACAAGACATGACATGGGTGACAAGACGGTCCAGCACAGGACAGCAAACACAAGGGCTTTAAATAGGGATGCAACTAATGGGAGGTAACGAGGGAGACAGGTGTAGGGCGTAAACTATTGACGGGATATATAACAAATAAGGAAACAAGGGGGCGGGGCTAAGATGAAAGACAGGAGAGCACATGGCACAAAGACACAAACAATGGCCATGTGCTTCCAACACAGACACAAGACATGGGACTGTCATGATCCTGTCAGCCAGAACAAGAGAAACTAGGAGGACAGGATCATGATATACTGTATACAGTTTATATATAGTATATTGTTAGTATATGGTATGTTTTTATTATATTACTATTATTACTTGTATTGTTTTATAATTAATCATATAATATTTATATAAAATGTTATATAGAATGATTAAATAATATGGAAATATTTATATAGTATATATAAACTTATAAAAGTAAAAAAAATTATATAAAAAGTTGAAATTGGTGTTTAGAGATCACAGCTTTAAAATGTCAAAACTGAATTCATAAGCAATTTTCTTCTTGAATGAAACCCGTGTTGTTGCTTCTTCCTTTGACTTGTTGGTTTTGTAGTGTGTATAAATGAAGGCGATGTATGTTCTGCAGGTCTGATGTCCATATTGACCCAGCGGGGTGCGTTTATCCACATCTGGAGTCTCTCCTGCTCTGGTTTGTGTTATCTGCTGTTTGTCTTTAATTTGCTTCTGTCGTTCATCTGTCTGCGACACGACTTATGGCGGTGGTACACTCGGCAGGGGATGAATCTGTCTCTCTCACACGCAAACAGACAGACGTTTCCCTTTATTTAATTGTGACGTTTCACACTTGTAGAACGTCGACGCGAGTCACAGCTGAGAGACGATAACAGTGATTAAATGTAATCGAAATGGCACTCGGGCGCTGCGACGGTTTCTTTCGGACGTCTGTTGAACTCGCAGGAATCTGATGCAAATGAAATGATCATTTGAAGCTTGAACTACGATTTGTGCCATGCGTCGTTTCCCATACAGCTGAAATTGATATTCAGAGTCCTCAGAAGCACCTCTTTTTGTTGCGTAACAGCACAAACGGTAATGAGTGTTAATGGCTCGGAAAAGTATTGTTTTTTACTCTTTTATGCATCATGTCAGCCGTGTCATACATCACTGCGCTGAAATTTATATCAACGAGGAGATTTGTGCCGAACAAATGAAGTTTCTCGTGTGAAGTTTTGTGGGCTTGCCTGGGGGCCTGTTGTCATCTCCACATGAAACACAGTTCTTTAGACTTGATAAACATCTCATTTCTCTGTCTTTCTCTGGCCTGTTCTGTGTCATTCCGTGTACGCGTTTGTTTAGTTTGCTTTGATCTGATCATATTGTTGTGACAGTGCAAGGGTGCATCCATCAAAACTGACGTTGAATTGCTTTGAGAGCAGAGACCGAATCTTTTTCTTAGTTGTGTCTATGCAGTCTCGCTAGGAAAAACCGTACCGACACGTCGTACGCAACTCCTCAGTTTTAACCTGGTTTTAGAGGCCGTTGTCTTCCGTTGTCTTTGACAGCTGCGGTTTTTCATGTCATTTGAATTTGTTATTTAACGTGAGATTGATTTGAATAATTACAAGTGTTAGATTCGAATTTCTGTCATTTTACGTGTCAGTGGACCTTTGTTGGGTTAGACGGCACATTTACATTGACATGAATGAAAATAAGACCACAAGTGACAGATTTTCAATGTGCTTTTGTGATCTGAATTGACGGTTGGGCCAATGAGACGTTCCAACAACATTTCCAGAACATTTCAGTGTACAAGATATTAAATGGTGTTGTTTTTCGTTGGACATCACGTGAATGGTCGGATCATGTTTTAGACATTGTTTGAGGTTATTACAATGAATTGCAATGTTCTTCACCCACGAGCCAATAATAATGTGTGCATTCAATGCAACGATTGTCATTTTGGAAAACAGCCAAATGCAGAATTGTGAATGTCCCCAAACAGGCATTGAGGGAATTTTTGTTGGCGTACAGAAACGTCCTTTTAAGAGCGTCTTCTTGCTCATTTGTAGCGTAGCGAAACAACGCGGTAATATAGTGCAAACAGCATTTGCCTAATGCGTTTGTCGATTGCAGCATTTTGCCCTGGAAAGTGTGTTCTCTGTCTCTGCGCAGTAATGAAAATAATCTGTCAAGCTTTCCTCCGAAAGGTTAGATCTGGGACTAACGCGAGCTTTTGCGACTCAAACGATGTCACTTCTTCATCCCGTGTTAATATGTAACGTGTGAGAGGCTCTCATTAGCTTGCCGGTGTTTCCAGAGGAATCAAACAGCATTAGGACAGACAGTCCCTGTGCTGTGAGTCATTACCACACACACACACCTGTAATTCCTCATGTCTTCTGCCAAGTGCTGTTTTGTGTATTCCCGTCACATCTCTCGCAATCTGCCTGACTCGCCTCCCGCAGCGGAAATATGCCACGACTAAACTGTATCTTTTTCATATACGCCAGGGCTACGGTATGGTGTTTCGCCCAGGGAAATATTCTAGACGCAGCACTTTCTAACCAATACACTAGTGGCTATAGTTTCAATGAATTGGGCACAAAATAGCGGCTGAAATAGGAAATACAGTATATATATTTTTTCGCTAATGGTATGAGAAAGGGAGGTTAACCTTGTGAGAATCCTTAGTAACAGGGTGGAAAGCTTCAGCTTGGAGATTGCTGTCATTTGTGATCAAATTGACGAAATGGAATCAGATTGTTTCCTCGTCATCTGGTGTGCTGTAGAAAGATGTCAGATGACCTTCAGGGTGCCACCAGCTTGTTATCGTGGAAAATCGTGAGGGTTGAACGTAAATACTGCACTGTATGTGGGACACGGTTGTGTTTATGTGTGATGTGTTTGAAATGTTAACTACTTAATAGTTCATATAATTGTATAATATGTTTAAAAGAGTTGAAAAAGACGACAAAGAGAGTTTGACATTGTAAGATTTTAATAGGATACAGTAGGTTGAGTCCTTTAAGGTAAAAAGGTCAAAATCCAGAGGGGTCTGACATTTGATGCATTTAAAATGACCTACTTCCCATGCAGTTGATAATTTTATGTCCGTTAATAGTTTATCCGACATCCAGGACTGTAGTTCTATAGTAAAAATATTTTTGCTCTTTGCGCTTGGGTAATGATACACCAGATCTTCCCTCTCAATTGGATTCTTTTCTCTTAGAGAACTATAAACACACACTTTGTTAAAGGTAATTAACATCCCGAGCCATTAAAACTGTCCACTGATAATTAAACAAGTTTGTTATTATTTTAGGCCAAATTAAAGTCATAACTTGAACCTGCAGAGGTAAATAGGAAGATTGTAAAGGAAGGTTGCAGGTTACGTGCAGAAAACAAGTTAGACTTTTTTATGAAATGACAAAAATGTAAAATGTAAATAAGTAGTTTTCCTTTGATAAGTGAATATAAACTCTTTTTGGTATTCTGGGATTTTTCAGCTTGCATTTTAACCACATTAAAGGAGTAGTTCACCTTCAAAATGAAAATTCTTCGACATTCTTCAAAATATCTTCTTTTGTGTTCTGCGGATGAAAGAAAGTCATACAGGCTTGAAATGACAAGAGAGTGAGTCAATGATGACAGAATTTTCATTTTGAAGGTGAACTGTCCCTTTAAGTGCTTTAACTTTGAAAAAACTTTTTTAGATGCTGTTGATATAACTAGCACTGACTTGTTGTCTAGATCATTTCATGCATATCTTGCAGTACATTATTTATAGTGCGCACCTTTATACCATTTCAAACTTGCTATTAAGAACCGTTGCTTTAGACAGAAATATACATGCATGCGATACCAAAACAAGAGGCATTTTGAGCAATGGTTTTAAAAGTTTGTTTTTGTGTAAAGCATTAAGGGGGTCTTGTTGTATGTGTTTGTAGATTCAGTGGCGCAGGGCAGAAGCTGTAATGAGAACAGCAGTCGGGTACACGCTGCTCTCATTGCCGTATGATAAATGGTCAGTGTTGCACTAGTGTGCATGCGGCTGCATGTAAAGCAAAATCCTATTGCTTCTGTCTCATTCCCTCCCCAGCGGGACTCTGCTGCAGGATTGGACACATCATTACAAACAATGATTTGTTTTATTATGCGGCGTGTGATGTAACGACGCCTTGCATCTGGGGCCACGTGTACCCGCAACAGCAGACAGAACGTATAGATATTCACACAAACAGAGGACAGAGTGCAGAAAGGTATTGTTTAGTCGTATCACAACACGATTATACAGCTGTTTGAACGTGTTTGCATTTTGTGTTGGAAATCAAAGTTGTAGCTTTTGCTTCGGACTCCAAATGAAAACTTTTGTCAGAAAGTTTAAATGCGTCTGTCATTGGAGTTTGAGAAGAGATGTCAACAATGTGACAAACTGAGCTCAGATGTGTCAAGTCTGCAATCAAAAGTCAATATTAGTGAAGATCCCAATATCAACTCAAACATTTCTCATCACATTTACCCAAATTCAGAATATTTGACCTCTACAACCTATGTTCATTTTACCATCTCCATACAGTACTCTTCGTGGATTTCAAAATGTACAATCTCATATTTCTTTCCAAAGAGTTTCTTCATTTGTTCGTGGCTGATAATACATTCGACACTGTTTTCCAGTGAATTTTCTTAAAGCCACGAGTGAGATATGAGAAGAGACTTTCAATTCCTCGACTTAGTTTTTACCAACCGTGGTTCGTATCGGGGGAAAATGGAACTATTAGCATTCATGAGACGACAACAAATAAAATAACAGGGCTGTATGAAAGTGCCGCTGAATGCGTCGACATGTCCGCTCGTATTATATCAGCATCATCCGCAGCTTAGGCAACGTTTTCTGAACATCCGTGCGGAAGAAAAGGTGACAGTAGACGCTGCTAATCTGCACCTTTTATCGTCCTCCACGCCGTCGCCGGTGCGTCGCTAATTGTTTGTGCTCGGCAATCTAACGTGCCGGTTAATGTCATCTGAAGCAAGATGTAATGCCGTGCCGAGCGGCTGCTTGTGCGTGGAGACACCGGTGGGCTCAAATTAAATTAGGGCCCTCGCGAAACCTTCCAGCGCACTCATTGGCTGCGTGGCTATTGATGTAATGTGTGTGACCTTGACCCAATAAAGATTAATGGAACGAGACAGGGCGACGATGAGAGCGGCTTGTATTTATGCAGCACGCGGAAGTGTGTACACACACAGATCAGTGTGTAATGTAGGAGACGACAGCGTCATAACTGCAAATAAACGAGAAGAAATGTGTCGGGTCAGTGGACTGTAAAGACACCTAGCTCGGTCACTGAAGGATGGAGGATAGCAAGCTAACAATTCAAATATATATCATACAGAAATCATGGATTCATTTTGTTGAAGTAAAACAACATTTAAATTCTTCTTCTTTTGGTTTTAGAAGGATATATGGCTTGTGCGCGCTCGTTTTGTGTTTGGTGAGATCCTCTAGATGTTGGCCTTTAGTTCAGTTCAAGCAGTTCAAAACTGACCAGTTCACCTAAAAATGAAAATGATTTCATTCCAAACCTGTATGACTAACTTTCTTCTGCAGAATAAAACAAGGTATTATATTATATATAACAAGGTTTCTAACCAAACAACATTGGATCCCATTGACTTCCATTGAGACATTTTATATTTTTGGGTGAACTATAAAGCAGCTGTCGGAACAATAGTGTAATTTCTTTGATTTAAATTACCATTAACAATAGATTTTACACACGAGAGGTCAGGAAAGGAAGTGATGAAATGATCTCTCGACCCATGTTTGACCATTTTGAGTTAAACTGAGATGCATCATTTGTTGGGCACCGTGCTGCCTCTTTCCGAAAATGAACAACGGTTTAACTATCGCTTTTAGCTTTATTTGTAGTCACGTCATGCTAACTACAAATTGACCATAGTGTTACTATAGTAACAACAGTTTACCATGATGATTGTAGCTAAACTGTGCCCAGATAGCACAGGAACGTCTTAAAGTTGTCTGCTGAAGATCTGGAAAACATCTGCTGTGTAAAAACATCTGATAAACATCTAAAGCATTTTTACATAGGTTCACATCTTGCACACATATAGAAGTCTATATGACATCTGACAGGAGACATCTCAGAGACGTCTTGCAGATGTAAATGCAGACATCAAATAGACGTCTTACAGATGTATGTTTGTTATCAGGGTGGTACTTCAAACAGTAACAAAAAACAAGGCTGCTACACTTTTACCACAGTAAAATCATGGTTATTTTTGCATCAATGTACAGTTTACAAATAATGTCAAAGCGTTCATTGATTTTGAAATCAGATTTGAATCATTTATTCATGTTTAATCAAAATCCTCTTCTCTCTAGATTTCTCAGTCTTTCTCTCACTCTTTCCGATCCGTCCGTCTCTCTGACCCCTAACACTCTGTCTCTCCCAACTATTCATTATATAGTCGCTGTGCTCCTCCATCGTCTTGCTCACATCACTAACCGCCCAACAAAGGGTCTAATGAAGAGTAATGAAAGGAATAGTTGCCCTGTAATTAAGAGAAATGAACGGAGGCGACACAGAGGTGGTCATGTGACCTGTAACGAGGTTCACTTCAAACTTCCTTTTCAAACACTTTCTGCTTCATTACTTCACGCATGGGATGAATGCGGCGCAGTAATGCGACCCCGTAGGATGAGCACGCTGCTGCTGAGGGTCTTTCTATGAATCCGGGGGGCTTTTCCCTTTTGTGATGTTAAACTTTCAGTCTGTCAGATGACGTGTCAGTGTTCACAAATAGCACTGGTGTCGGCTCGAGGATCATTTATGGTTGGAGGGAATTGTGGCTTTGGAAAACGTTTGTACAGTTTAATTTCCCTTGACAAGCTTCATGCTTTGTGAAACTATAACCAGCCTCTTAGAAAAAAAGCATTTAATGCTCAACTTTTCAAAAGGCATGCATGATGGACACATGGAACTTTTTAGTAGGATGACGCAACACCCATTTCCAATACCAGTCCCATCAAACTACAATGTTTCCGTGTTGTTTCTCTTATCAATGTGTTGCATTTTCAGTGGGATTGAGATGCATCTGAAAGGTTGGCGGGTAACAGAGACGTGTGTCTGTTCATATGAAAGAAATGATTTTTAGAGAAGCTCATTCAGAGCGTAATTCCATCAGAAAGCCACATTAAGACACATCGGTGCATTCAAAAGACAGCAGATTCTGCACAACAATGCCTTGTTCTTGAGAACACTCCTGTCATTTGTTCTTCAAGTTGCATCCATTTCAAAACCGTGCGTCTTTATGCAATTAGGTTTGTTTATCCAGACTACTAAAATTAACATGGAATCACACATATTTTTTTAAAGCAATGCTTTTGAACCATAATAACTTGAGTTTTCTTTTATATTTTATAACAAAGTCTACCATGTGATGTAGTAGCACATGCTGTTTGCTGCCCAGAGGAGAATGTTGCTCTTTCATAAGATTTGACGGAGTTCTCATTCGTGTTTCATTTAAATATCAGATCTTTCTTCTAAATATTGCTCAGGAGAGATAAAACCAAAAATAAGTGAAACAGTTATTGTTGAAACACAGTGTGTAAAATGAATGCAGATTGTAGAGGTCAAATAATCTGGATTTGGGTCAATTTGATTTGAATTCATATCGAGATCTTCACTGATATTGACTTTTGATTGAAGACTTGACAAATCTGAGCTCAGTTTGACACATCTCTTCTGAAACTCCAATGACAGACACATTTGAGAGATTTCTGTGAGATGCAAACGAGACTAAAGCAAAAGATTCCATTAGCTCTCCATTTAATCTTCTTAATATCTAGGAGAAAATTAAGATCTTATCTGCGATTTTTCATTATGGTTGGTCACTGACTCATAATGTACTTTACTGGAGTCTCATCCCTTGCAAATGAAACCATGTTGCGTGGGCTGTACTCCGTCAGTGCTGGTGGTATGAGACGGTCAGAGCTCAGATCTTCTGGATGTGCCATCACTGAGCGCTGAGGGAGGCCAAGCGTAGCCTGTGTGGCTTTAAAGCGGTTTATGATGGTAATAATACTGCAGTACGGCACGGGTCTAATGACAGTGGTCAGAGTAATAGTCACCCAGCACACTCCGCGACGACGCACCGCTGTTCACGCAGATTACTCTGTCATCGTAGCAGCGGGTCGCGCGTCTCTCGATGATTTGGAGAGCTGAAGTGTGTGCGTGTGAAACACGTGAGGGTTGAGTGGTGCAGGATGGGATATGTGTGATTCTTGCATATCATTGGGTAATTGTCACATGAAGACAATATCTTGGGCTGGATTATATATGTGTCAAATTTCGATTCTTTTATCATTTTCCCTTATGTCATTCCAAACCTGTATGACTTTCTTTCTTCTGCTGAACACAAAACAAGATATTCACCAAACAACATCCAACTCCATTGACTTCCATTGTATGAACGCAAAACCACTGGGACATTTCTCAAAATACCTTCTTTTGTGTTGCACAGAACAAAGAGTAACATACACGTTTCGATTGACGTGAAGGTGAAAAAATGATGACAGATTTTTTTTCTTTTCTATACTTACTAACACATTTTCAACATTAAACATGAACTTAGATTGACTGGACTGGTTTGAAATGTATGGTCAGTGTTTGGTGGTTATATATCGTATGGCTTAATAACATATCCGGACTGTTATTGTGGAGCGGTGCAGCGGGTCCGGTGGGACGGGCACATGGTAAATGCACATTTCTCGTTTCAACGTACACAGCAGGGACCGTGAGCTTAACAGAGCTTTACTTCCCATCCCATAGTTCAATTCAGCTGCTCTTCCACAGGCCCGTACAGCACACCAGTATTCACTCGACCAAATTTTGTCATGGCGAGTTTCCAGACTGGATTGCGAACGCAAACCGAAGAATCATGCAGTACACACATATATATATATATATAGAAGCATTTGACAGAAGCTTTAAAGGGACAGGTCACCCAAAAATGAAAATTCTGTCAACATTTACTCGCCCTCCAAATCTGTCTACATTTCTTCGTTCTGATGAACAGAGAGAAAGATATTTGGAAGAATGCTTGTAACCAAAACATTCTTAGACTCCATGGACTACCTACCATAGAAGGAAAAATGACAATGGGAGTCAAAAGTGCCCCACAACTGTTTTCCTACATTATTACAACAAATCATTTGTATTCCTTCTATTGTAGTCAAGAACTGTTTGATTACTGACATTCTTCCAAATATCTTTCTCTCTGTTCATCACAACAAAGACATTTATACAGATTTGGAACAACTCGAGGGTGAGGAAATGATGACAGAATTTTCATCTTTGGGTGAACTGCTCTTTTAATCCAAAGGGACATTCAAGACCTACATTTTCCTGGGAATCAAACCCATGACCTTTGTGTTGCAAGCACAATGCTCTGTCACAATGCTCTGTCGGTTGCGCTGCGGGAGCATAAATTTTAATAAAGCAGGAAGTGTGAGCAATAATAACTTTAACTTTTTATAATGAAACTTTACAAACCTTGTGAGTGCAACTGAATAGATTGCTGGAGGTTGTTGTGTTTGTAGGTAAAATAAAACCGGCAGTAATAAAAACTCATTGTGTATTCAGGACAGAGTTGCCTTTTTATAGCGTGGCAGATTTCGCCTGTATTTGCTTCATATTGTCTGTTTGGTGCTGTGGTTCTGAATGAGCGTTTCTCTCATAAATTTGCTTTAAAGGTATTTCTCTGCTCTGCAGATAATTTAAGAGATTATTTGCGCAGTCGTAACCCGCCGAGAATAAATATAATATATATATAAAAAAGATAAAAAGGCGGCTGTGTGCGTTATTTAGACAAATATATTGCATATCTAGAGACGGTCTTGTTATACAGACTGTCAACTTTATATTGTGCGTTTACTGTAGGCGGTGTGTTTAGATTGGTACACATTATGCATATGAGCTTTTAGACGTGGTGTCAAGTATAAATCACTGAATGAATGTGGTATCTCACAGAAAAACATTCTGGTCACATTTCATCCCATAGACAAATGTATTTTTTGTGTCGTTTCCTTTATGTAGTTAAAGTCAATGTTGAAGATGTTTTATATTTTATGAAAATTTATTGCTTGCATTTTTTATATTTGCGATATGACCCACATATTAAATCGTTTTCAATTAATTCATTTGCAAATTGAAGCTTTTTCGAGGGTTAAAGGTTTTTTCCCTTTCAACAATGTCTGAGTTCTCACGAGAATGACAATTCCACATTCCGTCCAATTTTCTTCATTTTCCTCAGTCGATGGCCTATGTATTTCCTGCCCCGGGCGAAGAAAAACTTCTGAACAGATTTATTAGCCAATATTGTAATGACGACGAGAGTAATGGAGATGTCAGTCAGTGCCAGGTCTCCATTCATTCAACCTTTGAGAGAGAGAGAGAGAGAGAGAGAGAGAGACAGAGAGAGAGAGAGAGAGAGACAGAGAGAGAGAGAGAGAGAGAGAGAGAGAGAGAGAGAGAGAGAGAGAGAGAGAGAGAGAGAGAGAGAGAGAGAGAGAGAGAGAGAGAGAGAGAGAGAGAGAGAGAGACGAGAGAGACGAGAGAGAGAGAGAAGAGAGAGAGAGAGAGAGAGAGAGAGACGAGAGAGAGAGAGAGAGAGAGAGAGAGAGAGAGAGAGAGAGAGAGAGAGAGAGAGAGAGAGAGAGAGAGAGAGAGAGAGAGAGAGAGAGAGAGAGAGAGAGAGAGAGAGAGAGAGAGAGAGAGAGAGAGGGAGAGAGAGAGAGAGAGAGAGAGAGAGAGAGAGAGAGAGAGAGAGAGAGAGAGAGAGACAGAGAGAGAGAGAGAGAGAGAGAGAGAGAGAGAGAGAGAGAGAGAGAGAGAGAGAGAGAGAGAGAGAGAGAGAGAGAGAGAGAGAGAGAGAGAGAGAGAGAGAGAGAGGGAGAAGAGAGAAAGAGAAGAGAGAGAGAGAGAGAGAGACAGAGAGAGAGAGAGAGAGAGAGAGAGAGAGAGAGAGAGAGAGAGAGAGAGAGAGAGAGAGAGAGAGAGAGAGAGAGAGAGAGAGAGAGAGAGAGAGAGAGAGAGAGAGAGAGAGAGAGAGAGAGAGAGAGAGAGAGAGAGAGAGAGAGAGAGAGAGAGAGGAGAGAGAGAGAGAGAGAGAGAGAGAGAGGAAGAGAGAGAGAGAGAGAGAAGAGAGAGGAGAGAGAAGATGGAGAGAGAGAGAGAGAGAGAGAGAGAGAGAGAGAGAGAGAGAGAGAGAGAGAGAGAGAGAGAGAGAGAGAGACAGAGAGAGAGAGAGAGAGAGAAGAGAGAGAGAGAGAGAGAGAGAGAGAGAGAGAGAGAGAGAGAGAGAGAGAGAGAGAGAGAGAGAGAGAGAGAGAGAGAGAGAGAGAGAGAGAGAGAGAGAGAGAGAGAGAGAGAGAGAGAGAGAGAGAGAGAGAGAGAGAGAGAGAGAGAGAGAGAGAGAGAGAGAGACAGAGAGAGAGAGAGAGAGAGAGAGAGAGAGAGAGAGAGAGAGAGAGAGAGAGAGAGAGAGAGAGAGAGAGAGAGAGAGAGAGAGAGAGAGAGAGAGAGAGAGAGAGAGCGAGAGAGAGAGAGAGAGAGAGAGAGAGTTAGAGAGAGAGAGAGAAAAGAAGAGGAGGGAGGGGAGAGGGAAGAGAGAGAAGAGGAAAGAAGAGAGCAGAGAGAGAGAGCAACGTTTAGACTAGATGTGAACAGATTCACACGTTCAAAGGTCAGCGACACAACAGAACGTGACAAAAGAAAACCTTTTATCCCTGAATCACATGAGAAAAATACAAATTAATCTTATTTCGAGACCATTAAGATTTTTATGCATTGTGAGAATATGTGCATGACAATTAAGCACATTTTCCTCCGTTCTCTAATTGTTGTGACGCACGCAGACATTTTACTTTCAAATGTGTTTGTCAGTCATTTATTTTAATGATTCATTAGATTCTCATTACTGTAAAACAGCACAGCGTTAAGTGCATTAAATGACTGTACAAACCTGTTCTGTAATACATTGTTTTATTGGTTTTGTGTTGGAATCACCAAACAATTTAAACTTAAAACATACGTTAACTTGAAAAGCCAGTATAAATAAAACCTTGCATAAATAAATGCAGAATATGTAAAATATGTTAGATTGTTTTTGCATTACAGTGCTTAATTGACATGACAATAATGTTAAATTACAAAACACGTTTTTTTTTGTTATTTTAGGTGGTATCCCATAAGAAAGAAAATATCTTTTTTAAATCCATTTCCAGTGTTTTAGATTAGTTAACGCACGGAAAGTTCGCGTGTTTATAGTGTAGAATATATGTTTGGTTCTCTTTCCATCTGCTGTTTTTTTTTTCAATTTCAGCGTGACGCCCTGGAGACATGAACGCTGAAGTCTCCTGTCTGCGTGATGTTTCTCATTTCTCCGTAATGCTGAAAGTCAGAATAGGCTGATATACAGTACAGGACACACGGTATCTTCCGCTGTCGGCCCATGAGATGAAGGTGCTATAATGGCTTCTGTGAGATAACGTAATATCCAAACATTTTTTTGTTGCTTTGTTCTGGTTCCTCCAGGGATGTTGTTGGGTTTCAAACGTTGATAGTTATCTCCATCCACCCCAGGAGTTCCCAGGAGTCATGTGAGGAATGGGCTGGGTCTGTCAAAATGTTTGTAGGGTTTGAGAAACGCTTGATGGGAGACACCTAGAGACTCTTTATGAATGACAATATGTGTCTGCCTGTCGAGTCGTGTAATGACACGTGTTCTGAGCGGAGCGGCGCTTTACAAGAGGTCAGCGTGTGGCATCTGTAAACAACTCGGAATCACACAAGTGCGTCTCAGAGGACGGTATGAATTAAAAACAAGCTCATTTATTTTATCAGTACATAAGAAGGAAAAATCACAGATTAATATCTTTGTTATTTCGCCTGGATATTAATGAGATTAAATGGAGAGCAAATGGAAACTTGTGCTCATCCGCGTCTCTGGTATTTCATCTCACAAATGTCATTAGAGTTATTGAAGATCTCAATGTGAACTCGAAAAAATCTCAACTAAGTCTCATTAACATCTCAGATATTTCTCTCGAGAAAAAGAGTCAGAAATGTCACAAGTGTGTCTGTCATTAGAGTTTCAGAAGAGACGTCGACAATGTGTCAAACTGAGCTCAGATTTAAAAAACTCAATATTACTGAAGATCTCAATGTCAACTCAAACATTTCTCATCACATTTACTCAAATCCAGATGGATTCATCTCCACAATCTACATTCATTTTACCTCCACACCCTTCATGTGTTTCCACAGTTACACTCATTTGATTCTGTTTATATTTCTCCAAAGCAATTTTAGGAGAATATCTGACACCGAGTTGAGTCCACGACTGAGAACTCCATCAGTTGTTTTCCCCAAGCTCAAATTGCGTGCATTTCCATGTTTAGCTTTTCTCCAGTCGGTGTTGTACCCGTCCACATCAATCCTCGAGCACACTTGCCCTCTCCATCACGCTGCTTTCAAGGTTTATTTTCTTCCCGTGAACACATCTCCCGCTCTTTAAGTCGAGTGATTTTTGTCTGCTCTGGAGGCAGTCAGTTGATCAGCTAAAGGTGAGCAGAGTCGGGCTAACGGCTCGGCCCTCGGTGACCGCAGGCCGGCCTAATGGGGATCTCACGGCTGACTGCACCTCTCAGCGGGGATATACGAGTCTGCGGCGAAGAGATGTTCCAGCTGTGTGCCTGACACGCACAAAATGAACTGCATTGTGGGAGAGATAGGGATGCGGAGTTTGGGGCGATTGATGATGAAATATTCAAATGGGGTGTCTTGGTTTTTCCTTACGAGGGTTGTGTGTTGACGGTACCTCACGACTGGATTGTTTGCGGACAGTGGTGCCTGTGAATTTTGAATAGCTCAGATTTACCGCTGTAAGGAATCAACACAATAGGCTTTTACTGGATTATTTTTTCAGCTGGGAAAGGTCTTTCGTGGTGAATAACTTTGATTTTCTTGTGTAGCGTCAAGAATGCGTTTTCATTTGGATGGCTGCGGGAGACAATACAACCAAACAAAATCTCATTCCGAGGCGCTCGGCTCTTCAGTACGCGAGAATGATTTGAGAATGCCATTTTCATAGTTTAGGAGATTTGATGGAGTTCTCAGTTGTGTTTCATTGAAGCATCATCTTAGTCTCAAACTTTTCTCTTGAAATTGCTTTGGAGAACTAAAAAAAGAAACAAATGAGAGTGGTGTAAATGAATGTAGATAGTAGAGGTCAAATAATCTGGATTTGAGTTCACATTGAGATCTTCAATAATATTGACTTTTGATTGTAGACTTGACCAATCTGGGCTCAGTTTGACACACTGTTGACATCTCTTATAATGGAAGTACACAGAGAAGACTTTAAAGTTTCCATTTGCTCTTAATTTCATCTCATATCTATTTAAGAGATCTCAGATTTTTCGTTGCTATGGTAATTTGACCTTTTTCTTCTGTGTCTATACGCTCTTGAACGTCTACGCTTAAAGATCAAAGACACTTTTAACATGTCTGCAGAATAATCTAAACTTGCATTTTTGTCTTCTGTCAATCCTCCTCTTCTCATTCTATCTCTCTAGTTCAGAAGTGGCTGAGTGTGTTTCATTCCAAATGAAATTGCATTGGTCTCATCTGTGCACTCGTATTAACATCTCTGATGATGTATCAGGGCTCTCTTGAGCTGTGTGCAAACACCCTGGCGAAGGGTTGAGTGAGATGTCATGCCCGTCTCCGTCGGGGTGATGCTTCGATCTGTTGTGGAGGTCTCGTGTTGGAGTCGTATGTTATGTGAGCATGTGTGTTGTAATGCATCTGCAGAAGCAGTTTTGGAGATGGTAGTGGCCTGACTGATGCATTCAGACATCTCTGTTTATGGCGTCTGTATTCCGGACACAATGTGACATTCTGATGGCCTGACGGAGGCTGAATGCCTTCACGGAGGAAACAGACAGAGAGAAATACAAGTCCATGTTTCCAAAATGTAAACAGGTGAAACGATTATTATTATGATTTTTTTATTTATATGTTTTTTGCTAAAATAAAATGATCAGTATATGATCTTTATTGAGATAGTATTAGGATCAAATATATATTTGTATAATTGTTTGTCATAATAGAATTATTGAATGTAGTCCTATTGGTAAATATATATATATCTTTTTTAATCAATTCTGTTTTAATAGAAGCTTTGAAAAGTTATGTTTCTGTGTTGTTTGTTTTGTTTAATATATCGAGGTAAACTTTTGTCTGTTTAGTAGATGAGCATTGTTTTGCATTATTTTGTATATCTGTAAACGTTTTATTGTTTATTTTTATCGTTTATTGTATGGGGATATTCGGCCAAAATGTTCATGTAGCTTAGTTGGAACGGGGACCTAGAAGGTATGTTAAACCAATATATGTTTTATTTTAATTCATAAATCCTTTTTGTTTTATGACAAAAATTCTGTGCTGGTTGCCTTTTAAAGGTCTTTTTAAAACAGAAACCAGTTTTTAATAAGAAAGACACAAGTAACATAGGCTACATAGTAAATCGCATATCGTGTACATTTTATTTTTCATTATAGCTATTTCACCAGTGGGCTATTAAAGGTGTGACATGTTCTTTTTCTCTGTCTGTCTCTTTGGTCAGAACACACGGCTATTTTTGAAGGACTGTTAATAGAAAACCCCTTTTGCAGCAGCGGGCTAACCGGTGACCCTCCTGTTGGCACCGTGGTGGCAGAGACCCCGTCCCCCCGGTGAGGGCCCTGAGGGTCCCGTGGACAGCTGTCAGCTGCCTGCTCACCTCCTCTGTCTTTGCCAGCGGCGTCCGTCGCCTCATCGCTGCCTGCCCCGTACACCCGTTCACCGGTCAGCGCCCGAGCTTTTACTCCTGCCGGTCACCCGTGAGATGAGTGACTGCGTAATTGTGCAGCAGGCGGGACGAAAAATCCTACCGAGGGAGGAGAAATAATAGAGAGAACGGACGGCTCTGATGTGAATAGAAGATGGCGCAGGTGAATGGAAATGGAGCGGATGGCAGGCGGAAGGCCACAAAACTGCAATTACCATAATCATCCGAGCGTCTTTTCTAAAGCCCCGACAATATACGTCTCCTCTCATTAGCTCCTGTAAGCAAACACGGGCCGTAATGAGAGACGGCGTACTGTACTGCAACATTTACTCTGTATGCTCGCTCTATTACAGCAGCGGCCGCATGCCAAACCGGTCCACTTTCACCCCCCCCCCACGCCTCTCGAACACGACGCGGTCCACTTTGCCAAGGAAACGGCGTGTCTTGGACGGGCTGCTTCTAACCGGATGCCCGTTCCAGAGCATAATAGCTGCTCTCTAGAGCTCCGAGTCACTGCCAAATGGCGGAGTGAAGCGACACTAGAGGTATTGAGGTCTGTCCAGGTGTTTGTTAGTGTTGGCTAACCCATCATACTTCACTAAATATTTGGCTTTGTGTGGGATTCGCTTGTATGGCCGCTAATACCCAATAATTACAGATGGGGTGCTGTGTTGGTGCTGCGGTTTGAGTCTGAATGGTTTGTCGGACACGTTGTTCGTATATTTATGCTTCGCTATCATGGCAGATGGTTTCAAGAGGTTTTAATTGTATTTTGGAAATTGTAATTGCATCATTAGCATTGCACAATTTTTAGTGCATGTTTTTTGTATTTTTGTATCAAAATGTGTTAATTTGCATTAAAGTGCCTTGTGCTTGAATATCGTAATATCCTAAAAAATGCTTTTATGACTGAACAGTTTCTGATGGATAAACAAACCATTGCGCAACATCAGAGTGATTTTTTTCCTTTTGTGTTCTTTTTTCCCAAAATGAATCATTTAACAAAAATGAATCCGACCTTTCAAAATTGAAATCATTTTTTCCTAGATTATTTACAGTCTATGAAGTGAATCATTCTAATGAATCATTTAGCTAAATCGAATCAGACCTTACTCTTTTATGTCAATTTAAGTCGTTTTCTAAATACTTTCTAAAGTCTTTGAAGTGAATCGCTTAAATGAATCATTTAGCTAAAATGAATCAGACCTCTCTATGTTAATTTAAATCGTTTTTTTCTAAATTCTTTCTGAAGTCTTTAAAGAGAACCCTTCAAATGAATCACTTAGTGAAAATGAATCAGACCTAAATTTAAGTCAGTTTTTGCTTGGTTATTTATAAAGTCTCTGATGTTAATCATTCAAATGAATCATTTAGCTAAAATCAATCAGCCCTCTTGATGTTAAGATTATTTATTTTTGTGTGTGTATTTTTGTAAATTTTGTTCACTAGCATGCCATATAAATAATGCTTGACACCATAGATTCAAAGCATGTTTTTTCTAAATTCTTTCTCTGAAGTGACCGTTTGGCTAGAATGAATCAGACCTAGCAATGTTAATTTAAACCTTTGTTATTTATGTCAGTTTTTGTTCATTAGCCATCATGTATGGATAATCCTGGACATCATTTTAGGATTTTTAACAGTGATGGTTTTGGAACTAGTCTACGGTTCATTTAAATGACCACAGCCGTCAGACGTGCGTGTGGTTTTGGCTTTGATGCGAGCTTTCATGTGTTGATAGGCGCTCGGAGGGAGCGCTTGGCAAACGTATAATCGGATGACGCATCAAAACATCCCACAGCGAGCTCGGCTTATTAACCTCAGGCTATTAGTTTCCAAACACTGCTTTTTTCTTCTTTAAATCCCAGTTTTAAATCAGTCTCCTGTTTTTGATCTTTTCCCTTCAAATACTTTGAACCGTTCCTTCAGGAGTCGCTTTTAACCCTCCTCACGAGGGCTTTGTTTGTGCCGCCGCGCGGCGGTTAATAGACAGTCACTGACTCCTATTAAACGGATGGATGTCACGCAGGTGAGGAGGAGATTGTCAGAGAGAGAGAGACTGAGAGTCCTGGAGCCCATCACTCGTCTCCTCTCTGGACGCGGCCGTCGGCTGTCACGGCCTCTGCTCTCCGGCTGGCATCTGATGAGAAGTAGCAGCCATGTTTTATAATCAATCCGGGACCTAATAGGTCACGAGCGATCGCGTCCGGCTTGCCAATAGTGTTTTGGGTGGTTGAGGAGCGTTACGACTGTATCAGAGCGCCCCGTGTCATTTGCAGCCTTTCCACGGCCCCGTTCAGAATCCGGCTAATTGATGTTGTTCTAGTTCTCCATAAAACGATGACTTTAATAAATTCAGGATCTTAATTCCGTTCTAATAAGGTCCAAAGCATGTGTACACATCATGAAATTTTCAAGACTATAAAATTTGGAGCTTACTTTTGTAAGAGGGTAAAATTGTAAGAAGGTAATATCAAGCAGGATCTGCTTATATTCCGCTGACCGTCGAAGGGTTCGGGGTTTCTAGCAAACAAGGACTTCAGAGGAGAGAATTAACTCAGACAAATATTTGACACAAATGTTTTCTAATTATTCCTACTCACTCGAGCCTCGTAGGAGGATTTGCAGGGCTAAAGAAACTTGAAATAGTCAAAAAGGAATGAATGTTGACTTGCCCTAACCAGTTTTTCTTTGAGGGAGTTCATCACTTTGAAGATAAGAACGTTTCACATTAATTGGAAACATGATAAATATTATGTTTGATCAGTTAAACGTAAAAAAAGGCCTGCTTGATGTTTTCATTTACTAGATAGATTTATTTATTTTTGGTATTGACACGCAGTCATAGTCATAGTTTTAAGCATCAGTTGTTTGTTTTTTCTTGTTCCTGTGTTTTCAGACGCAGTCTCTGCTTGACCTGAGATGCCGGTTAAAGCGTCACTAAATGTCAGACGTCAAACCCCTTTAATATAGAAAACAACAAACGCTTTTCAGTAACATAAAGCTAATAAATGAGGTTTTTATGGTGGTTAATAAACGAGTCGGTAGTTATCTTTAGAAACGTGTTTCTCTCTGTGCCATCTGCTAAGACGCTGGTCATGGTGTTGTTTTACAAGCTTGTGAGAAGTTGGGTTCTGTTAGTTTTTAAATGCCCCGGTGGTATTTTTAGAGCGCTAACTAACATTTGAAACGTCGTGAGGTCCAAATGGGGTCTGGACATTTACACTGTTTTCAGATGATTCTAGAAGAAGCACAGGAGGTCTACATACAGTACAAGGTGATAATTGTGTGGTTTTATAACGTCTGTTGTATGGAAAGGCATTCCGGATATGTTGTTTACATGAGAAATCATACAAATATATCTACACTGCGTGTTTTTAGATGAATTTCAACCAATGGTTTGGGGTTTGTACATATTTTACCCAACCATGTTGAAACAAGCCTGCAGACTAAACTAATCTCAGATACGTCTGTAAAATGTCTGCTAGAGATCTGGAAAACATGTGCTGTGTAGATCTGATCTGTAGATCGTGTTAGAAAAGGCTGTTTTACATACATTCCAAATCATGAACGTCTTATTGACGTCTTCTAGACGTCTTTATGACATTTGACGGGAAACGTCTCAGAGACGTATTGCAGATGAGCAAGCAATAAAACGACTATGTCTTGATCTCCCAGATGTATGTGTGCTATCAGGGATGTTCATGAATCAATTCTCCAACACAAATCTGCGTCTTTCTCCGGGAATGATCAGTTGTGAGGCTATTTTAAAGATGTTTCTGAATCCGTGTTTTCTGTACCTCTGAACCCTCCACAAACGCTCACCAAAGGTCAAACAACACATCCCGGAGGCCTGGCATGGGCCGCGGCTCGTCCACCAGAGCCGTAATCTTTTAACCGTGAGGTTGTGACATTTCGGCCACGCTAAACGCCGTTGTTTGTCTTTTCCTCTGAAAGACTCAAAGAGCATTAATCATGTTCTTTGCCCGACGGAGTTTGGCTGATGCACAACGGGGCTGGCGCTTATCTTCACCTTCCTGACCGCTGTTTGTTTTAAGCATTAGGGTTGCCGCTCTGATGGATTGAATTAATTCATTAATACTTTTATCCAATTAGTGCTCCCTCATGCAATGAATCAGACATCTCCCCCGCGAGCGGGCGGACAGATGCTGCGGGTACGTGATATATAAACCTCCCTCTTTCTCCAGCCACACCTGGCTCTCTTACACACAAGACATTGCTCATGGGCTTAGCACATTATCCCCGTTCTCGCTGAGCACGATGTTTCTGCCGTGAGAAATGTGTTACAGGTAGATCACAAAAATGAAAGTGTATTTCCAAGCGGCTCTCTTGGAGGATGTAAGACGCGATGAAAGGACTCAGAACTGCTTATAGCGGATGACAAACAGGTTCAGATGGAGAACATCACCGCAACAAAAAGCCAAAAATCTATACGCAGAACATTTGTGTTATTCTTAAATATTCAACTTGTTATTTTAATCGATTGTATTGTGTGGTCAGTTTATTCGCAATAGTTAATGTATGATCTAATTTTTCCGGCAGAGCATTTATTCTCCCTAACCAATTATCTGTTCTCTCTCATAGGTCATCCGCTGCTGAGGTCAACATGAACTCACCTCCAATTTTCCGACACAACGTGTGCGTCAAATTCTCAACCCAGCGGGTCAAGTAGAGTGCCACGTGAAAGCATTAAAACTCTACGACCCCCGGATCTCACATCAGTAACACGCTAAGAACACGCCATTTGTGTTCAAAGATACATAGTTGGAAACATAAAGGGTCCGTTCTGAAAAACTCTTGGATTATGCCTTGTTTCTCAAAAAATGACATGTTGACTGTTAATATATGTTAACGTCGAGAAGAATCTCAATGGAATCCCTGAGAACAACTTTCATTGACTTGTGCTATTTGATGTTTGCAGTTTTGTTCGACATCCGTTCATCATAAAACTCACTTCAGTCTGAAATTGCTCTTGGTGATGGTGGTGGTCTAATTCAGAAACACAACAAAGCAGAAGTTCTGACCGCGCCGTCACCTGATCGGCCTCATCTTCAGTGGAAGCGTCTCTCGAATGCCCTCTCCAATTTGAGCGAAATGATAAGAAATCCATTGGATTTATAGATTCGTCGAGCAGCAGAGGTCTCATTTATCTTCAATCCCAGGAGCTTTCCTCCAGCTTGAGAAGAAAAACTTCATCCCGAACACGTTTGTAACTTCTGCCCCATGTTGAATTGGATTCGGTTTTGAAGATGGCTCCTGGCTGGAGAGATGGAGCGCGGGTTTTGACGGTCGCTCTGGGAATTCTGCAGTGCTGTGGATGGTTGTCTGGTCAGACCTTGAGGACTAGTGTGGGGATGAATGGAGAAGGTCCTGAGCATTCGCCGATGTCTCTTGAACGGGTGAAGAGAGGTTGGGTCTGGAATCAGTTCTTCGTTGTGGAGGAATACACCGGGACAGAGCCGCTTTACGTAGGAAAGGTAAATCTGAGCTTTTATCGTCTTTTAGAGCTGCTTGTACTTCCATGAGGCTTCAAAGAAAAGTCTATAGTAGCCAAGAGAGATGCATGCAGCGTGCATTTAAATGAGCGAGCGCTGGAATGCTTTAAGTGAAAGTTTGCTGTCAGGATAGGTCACTAGAAGTACAAGTCTGACTCAATGTGGGCCAAACTAAAGCAGGTTCTCTGTTAAAAAAAAGTACAGTTTCAGCTGTTATCGCCTCTGTGGGTTACTTCTGTATCTGGCTACATTTGCAAGTGTGTCAGAGAGAGAGAGAGAGAGAGAGGGAGACAGAGAGAGAAAGAAAGAAAGAGAGAGAGAGAGAGAGTGAGAGTGAGAGACAGAGAGAGAGAGCGAGAGAGAGAGAGAGAGAGAGAAGAGAACAGAAGAGAGAGAGAGAGAAGAGAAGAGAGAGAGATAAAAGAGAGAAGAGAGAGAGAGAGAGAGAGAGAGAGAGAGAGAGAGAGAGAGAGAGAGAGAGAGGGGTATGGACAATTGTATAGTATTATGTAAAAGCAATCTGATGTTCATATATGAATATGTATGAATAATGTTGTGAATATACTCTGAGAATGTAAAGAAAAATATTATAACAATAACTTCAATAACAATTTTAGCATAATAATGTTACGATAAGAATGCATTTATATCTTGCTAAAATATCAATTATGATGAGTGAAATCTGATTAGAAGATCAAATTTTGTATTTGTTGAAAATATTTGTTACTGTATATATAGGTCCCAAAATGTCAACACTCCAAAACGCACAAACAAATCATTAAAGTAATTCAAATATCACTGGGTTAATAAATGTCATCTGAAGCCAAACTATATATTTATGAGAAAAAAACTATTATTCAGTGAAAGAGTGCTGAATTCAAATATGGCGACACATCGATACCTTTCAATCTCATTGGTTCTCACATCTTGTGACTGGTCGCTATATCTTATTTTGTCACAAGACACTTGAACAATACATATTTGGTTTTAGTTTTGCTAAATACACTTGAAAATTAATAGTTTTCTCTCACAAACCAATAGTTTCACTTCAGAAGACATTTATGGATGGATAGGTGGGGCTTCATCAAGTTTTTCAAGTTATATTTTTAGGGGTTTTACACATTTTTTGGGACAGGAAAGTAAAGAGCTGACAGGAAAGTGTTGGGCAGAGATGGGGCATCTTGAGGCGGGAATCTGACTCGGGTCGCTGTGAGCGCATTGGTGCTATATGTCGGCACGCTAACCACAGGTTTATTGGCGCTGACAAAATTGTTGAATATTTTCATAAAAATGCTTGTGCTGAGGTAAAGAAGTCATATACTGTACATCTGGGATGACATGGGGCATTTTTATTTTTGGGTGAACTGTCCCTTTAAGACAGGTCCGGGCCTGTGCAGAAACAGCTTACTCCTGCATTCTAAAGTCATTTATTAACTGATGAATGTGTGTGTGTGTGTGGGACCAGTGCGTTTGATGGGCCCCCATAAAGGATAGTGTGAGGGGGGAACGTTCGGGGTGAAAGCCAGCACTATTAATAGAGGCCGCTGGTGTTGTCTGTGTCATCTGTTGCAAAGACTTTAATTAGTGTGATATAGAATTAAATACGAGCAGCATGACTTTAATCAGTAATGGTCATTTAAAACAATTCTTTTCTATCTCTTCCTCCTTTCTCCTCCCGTCCTGAAAATGAATCGGCTAATGAAATATCATTCTGATGTTTGGCTCTTGCGGTGAATACTGGCAGCTCTGTTTAATACATTTGGAAAATGAATTTCACTTAACCCAGCGTTACATTAACACCTTTTATGAGTCTGAATTATGTGGTAAAGCTTTATAAAAATCTATCTGCATTAATGTGTTTGCTGTGTCTGCAAGCTCGTAATGTTTACAGTTTAATGTACGTCAAAATTTAACTAGAGGATGGGGAAAAACATGCTTGAGTTTCTTTAAAGTAATGCACGGTTTGTAAAGGCTCAGCAAGTTTTTCCTCAATGTTGTTAGTTGACGTACATTGTGTAGTTTTGTTTCGTTCGTGAAAAACTCAACGACTAATATATGCAGTATTTTTATGTAAAGTATGACGTGATATCAAATGTTTTTGAAGTCATTAAGTAAATTATTTACATGCAAATCAATTTATTTAAATTAATTTCTATAGCGTTTTTGGAATTTTGCGTTGTTGCAAAGCAGCTGTACATAAAATTGTAGAACGTGGTCGAACAAACTTATGAGGCTTACTGATAACATATAATATAAAAAATATAAATACAATCAAAAATCGTAATAAAACGGAAAAAATATTTGTGTTATTATAGACATAAAGATATTGCAAAATTATAATTGCTATTAAAAAAAGATTATATTTTATATACATACTGTATATATATATTATAAATATGTTGTTTTATAGTATAAATTATTATTATAAAACATATTATACAATTATTTTTATAATTATAATAAAACATATTAAAAGTATTAAAAGTAACCAAAATTCAGTTCAGCTCTGCTGTAAATAGGTTTAAAGTGATTTACTTTATTTTGTCGTTTTGCTCCAGTGTGAACAGATTTAAACAATGAAAGTAATGGAAAAGTTGTGAACCAAGAGTGCCTTTTAAAAACGAGCTGTCGAGTGCGACTTTTGAGATGAATAGAGAAGTTCTTTCTCTGCTAGGGATCATACGTGAGCTGCTAAACCTTTGTTCACCACTCAATTGGCTTTTGTGTCTTATTCTTTCTTTTAATCTAACAGCTTTAATTGCAACCATTAACTTTCCTTCTGAAGTCAGTAATGCTGTATTACGACACCAGTCTCCCCATCAGCAGCTGTTTTGTGCTTCGGAAGAAAAAAATCTGAATTGTTCCGGGAATACTGAACCCGCGTTGACAAAAGCTTTCAGTGACCTTAAAGTCGCCATGCAATCAAACAGGAAAGTGTTTTACACACTATTGCAGTGATTATTATAAATGATTTATACGGGCACACGATTATTTTTTTTTAATTCATTTGCACTTGTAATGTTTAATCAAAAGCGTTAAGCTCCTCTCCCCCTCTCAACAACAGCTCATCACCACTTGACGTCAGCAACAAAAAAGATGTAGGACTATACTGACTGTCCAATGCCAGGCATTTTTAGTCCTCCCCTCCAGGCCCAACAAACCAATCAAAAAGGGAAGGGCAAAATAAAGCCCCGCCCTACATTTTTTTCTCATTTGTGACCCTGGACAACAAAACCAGTTTTATGGGTCAATTTTTCGAAATTGAGATTTTTACATAATCTGAAAGCGGAATAAATAAACTTTCTATAGATATATGAGTTGTTAGAATAGGACAATATATGGCTGAGATACAACCGTTTAAAACTCTGGAATCTGAGAGTGCAAAAAAATCAAAATATTGAGAAAATTGCCTTTGAAGTTGATAATCAGGGGAACTGTGGCACACCATCCACTCACAAAAATAAAGTTTTTATATATTTAAGGTTGGAAATTTACTAAATATCTTCATGGAACATGATCTTTACTTAATATCCTAATGATTTTTGGCATAAAAGAAAAATCGATCATTTTGACCCACACAATGTATTTTTGTCTTTTACTAAAAATGTTCCCGTGCTACTTAAGACTGGTTTTGTGATCCAGGGTCACATTTCAGAAGCCGTTTCACTCGGATACACGTCACGATTCGGAAAAGAAGTCAATCGCAACTTCCGTTTCATGGTGACTTTAAGCTATTTACATACGTCACGAGAGCAAGGCTTTCACATCGCGTGCACTCTGAAGGTCTCTGTTCTCCGAGATGCAATAAACCCCAGTGGAAGTTGCCGTTTTTCTTTACCCTACGTGAGGCTTTGAAGTCCACCCGCCTGTAAACCCCTGTCGATAAATATAAGAACAGCCTTCAGCTCTGTTTGTTGGCAAAAGCAGCTGGGCGGCGGAAATGAACAGTGCAACGGGCGTTTTTACACGCCGAACGCAATCGAGGACATCTCGCCATATGGGCAGCGCAGCAAAGTGGAAAGATTTCTGAAAGGCTGCCAGACTCATCCCTCAGACACGCAGCGGCCCGTCGATTGATCGGATTTGAACGTGTCGTGTTGAGACTTGGAACAGAAGGCTGTGTTCATAACGTCCATGCCAAGAGTCTCTGAGCGTCCTCACATCATTTACTGCAGGCGTGAGCCACGGGCGCTTCTGCTTTTAAAGAGAGAAGTTTATTTAAGGCTATTGTATTATAAATAACATTTATGTTGTTGTGATATACAGAATAACTGGACTGTCTCGTGAGTGATGCGGGGAGAGGATCATTTCTCAGATGATGCTCTTTTATAGCTCATGAGAGTTCTCAATTGAGATTCAAGTATCAACTTGGTAATAATAGTTAAATTCATAGTAATAATTTTGTTAAGTTGATTAGCTGATGTTTGTTTATCTCTATTAACAAGACCCCAAAAGCTACAGAAAATCATCTTGCAATCATTTTTGCTAAACAAATCCCAAGTGTGTCGTAAATGGCGAATCTCTGGTAATAGTTTAAATGTCAGGGGCGTTCAGAATGCTGTTGTTGCTTTATGAATTCATTATAATGTTTTGATCTTCTGATTGCTGAAGTGCTGTAATGTGGTTCATTTAGATTACAAAACAAGGTTTGTGATTCCTGATGAGGTTTGTTCTGATGTAACCTGATGTCTCTCCGCTGAATTTTCCATGAAGAACATCAAGCGTTCTGAAGGGAAAAGAAGATATTTTCATCCTCGTGAAAAGTGAGAATGATGTGTAATGGCATAGAAACAGCTTTTAATAAATACATTGTTTGCGCAAATTGATCTGCAAATTTCCCAAAACGTATTTGATGCAGATTCACAATTCATTCCGAGACAGCTGTTGTTGATTTTTTTTCTTTTTGTAAAATGAGTTTAGAAAGATTCTTTCTTGTGTGAAGTAAAGCAGCCAACATTGATGTTTCCTACTGTGACCTGTTGTGCACAGATTAAGTGTTTTATCTAGGGCTGTCAACAATAATTCTTGATTAATTACATCCAGAATAAAAGTTTGTGTTTACATAATATGTTTTCCTGGGGCTCAGTGGTTAGAGCGTGAAGCTAGCAACGTCAACGTCATGGGTTTGATCCCAGAGGATTGCACGTAGTCAGAAAGAAATGTACAGTACAATGCAATGTAAGTCACTTTAGGCCAAACGCGTAAATGTAAATAATATATGTCTGAGTACTGTGCAGATTCATTTTGTATTTATAAAACCATGCACATACATGCACATATTTAAGGAAAATATAAAATACAAAAGTTAATAAACATTTACATATAATTTAAATGATTGCTAAATATATAAATACAAAATAAATATACACGGACATACTGTATATCATGTAAACACAAACATTTATTCTGGATGCAATTAATTGCGATTAATCGTTCGACAGCTTTGGTTTTATCCAAAGAAGTCAATCATTTGAATGACATGTTGAGGAGTTGTTTAAGTCTCATCTGCGTCTCAAATATTTCTCCTGAGAAAAAGAGTCCGAAATGTGTCTGTCATGAGAGTTTGAGAAGAGACGTCAACAATGTGTCAAACTGAGCTCAGATTTGTCTTGTTTGTAATCAAAATGATTAAGTCAATTATTAAGTCAATATTATTGAAGATCTCAACATGAACTCAAACATTTCTCATCAAATTTACACAAATCCAGATTATTTGACCTCTACACCTCCAAACTCTTCATGTGTCTTTATTTTAGTTTGTGTATCTCTTTTAATGGAAATTGTTTAAAATACACCATGTTTGCTTCTCTTTATGTTCCAGTAGAGTAATTGTCCCGGTTTGACTTTCTGCACACCTCTCATGTCAGGGTAGCGTCACGGGTTTTGTGCATCAGTCTTTCTTGCCTGACCGCTCATCGGAGGTGAGATGTTCAACTCCTCCACAGGTTTGCTAGTTAGAGCGTTGACCCGAGAGGCGACAGGTCAGTTTATCTACTCCACTAGTCTATTCTGAATTATGAACGATCTTTTTATATAGAGAAAGAAATGGTAAAATGCAGGAAAAAAAACTAAATATGAAATGCCATGGATGAATATTTGATGAGTAATTCAGTATTTTGTAAAGGGGGTGAAAAAGACTCAAGATTTGGAGCCACACTGCATGGGCTGAAACATGACTTTATAAAGATGGCGGCATCATTCATTTGTTTACCTTTCATTTAGCAGGTAGTCTCATTATTGTATTTTTACTCAGAGATTGACAGGTCTATTAGTAGAATGTGTTGACTTTAGTGGCCAGTGCATGGGGACACTTCAGAAATAAGACAAAATGCACTTTTTTGTGTGTTTTTTTCCAAAGTTTGCATCTCTGTACCTCGAGAAGTCTTAAAGATATCTGGATATGCTTTTAGATTCTGCTGGTTAATACATTTGTCTTTTGCTATCTACGCGTGAAAGGCCCTATACACACAGCAAAATCGCTGTGTTAAAAAATGACATTTAAAAAATGTCAAATTAACACTCACAGTGTATATACAGTATAATCCACACTCTCAGCATGTTGATTATAAATACACTGTGAGAGTTAATTTGACCTTTTTAACCCTGCCGATTTTGCTGTCTACTTTAAAAAATTAAAGTGCTTCACGGTGCCATCGAAGAACATTTTTTTGTCTTAATGGTTCCATAAAGAACCTTTAACAACTGGAGAACCTTTCTGTTTCACAAAAGGTTCATTGTGGTGAAAAAGATTCGGATTATAAAAAGGCAAGAAAGAGATGGTTCTTTGAAGAACCTTTGACTGAATGGTTCTTTGTGGAACCCAAAATGGTTCTTCTATGGCTTCGCTGTGAGGAACACTCTTAAAAATAAAAGTGCTTCATGATGCCATGGAAAAACTTTTTTTGTCTAAATGGTTCCATAAAGAACCTTTAACATTCAAAGAACCTTTTTCTTTCACAAAAGGTTAAAAAAGGTTCTTCAGATTACAAAAACGTAAGAAAAGGATGGTTCTTTTAAGAACCTTTGACTAAAGGGTTCTTTGTGGAACCAAAAATGGTCCTTCTATGGCATCCTTGTGAAGAACCTTTTAAGCACCTTTATTTTTAAGAGTGAACCTGTAAGCACCTTTATTTTATCCCGGAGAAATGTACAAATGGAATGAAACCAAATGTGTTTACGTTTCCAAAATGTAGATGCAATTTTTTAGTTTATAGCTGATGATGGCATCAGTCATTTGTTGTAAAGTGAGAATGAGTTATCCAGCGAGCTGATGTGACCCGGCTCACAGGTTTAAACCGTTAGTAACGCTCGTACACTGATGCCCGGAGCAAAGAGACAGATTAATACCCACTCGCCCATCATGTTTCATCATTTATCCACTTATTATTTTAACCTTCATGTTCCGAGCTGACAGAAGGATCACGCGATCTCCGTCTGAGCCAATACGCACGAAAGACAGCAGAGCTCCCGTACTTTGATCAAACGCCTCGAGTCACGAGAACAGACGTGGAGAAATATTTCTCGTCCCGCGGTTCTCCAGATATTTTCTTTTGTCTTTCGGTTGGAGTGTTCTTTTTATTACTGCTGAAATATTGATACGCCGATAAAAGCGGATATTTTCTCAGTGTGTTTCTTTCGACCGAGGGACAGACTGAAATGAAGGAAGAGGAAAAGTGCAATATCGCGGGCCGGCCTGCACCATTCTCTTGTTTTACGACAAATAGCTAATGAAAACCCCCACGGGGGTCATAGAAGCCGGTATTTAATTAAGACTTGATCAAATATTTAACGCAGCGATGATGGAGAGGGTGATTTTGACTCTGTCCACTGCTGTTTAGAAGATTTTGGCTGGCTGCAGAAGATGCATAATAATAGAAAGAGAGAGAGAGAGAGAGAGAGAGTCAGTCAGGCAAAGGGAAACCGGTCCAGTCGGCGAAGCATTACAACACTGCTGCAGTGAAGCTCTCCGTGCATTTCAATGGCTCACCTCAGACTTTCAGCTACGCTATCAAATTTTACTTCAACATTAGCTATAAATGAGGCGTTTTACACACACCGTGCTCTCTGCTGTCCCGTGACTTTTTAAAAAGCATTAGAGACTTACAAAATTTACATCGACATGAAGAGTAGAACAAATCTCCATCCCAGAGGAAAATGTTATGGCTCTTTCACAGCTCAGGAGATTTGATGGAGTTGTCAGTTGTGTCTCATTTAAGTCTCAACTTAGTCTCAGATGTTTCTCCTAAAAGCGATGAGGAGAAATTAAACAAATGAGACTGCAGTTGTTGAAATCCGTCAAGAGTACGGAAGTGTAAAATGAATGAATTCAGGTCAGTTTAATGAGAAATGTTTGAGTTGATATTGAGATCTTCAATAAAATAGACTTTTGATTGCAGACAAGACAAATCTGAGCTCAGTTTGACACATTGTCGACATCTCTTCTCAAACCGAGACATTTGTGAGATTTCTGGACTCATTCTCAGGAGAAATATCTGAGACACAAATGAGATGTAAGCAAATGTTCCCCTTTGCTCGAATTTAAATCTCACTGATGTCTAGAAGAAACAAGACTTTTGTTGTGTTTTCAGTGTTTTGCCTGTCGTGGGGCATCTATGATATCGATGTAGGATCATGAATCGCTTCTTGTGTCCGTGCCTGCAGTGTTTGGGGCATTAGACACCCGCCTCACATCAGACAAAAGCCCCGGCAGGCGCACGTCAACTGCAGAAATTTGCTTTTAAAAAGCCGTGTCACGAAGGCCGGTGAAACACGACGGGATGATTTGAGACGTGCTTTCACGGAATGACATGTCATGCAGGAAAGAACCAATAACTCTTCAGCGAGTCTGGAGTGAGATCTCATGGGAAGGTTGGAAAGAAAGCGAGCCAGTCAGAGCGTGTGTGCGTCTGAAACCAAAGACAGCTGCCTTGCTCTCTCTGACGGTTCCAGTGGTTTTGTATAAAGGTGTCTCATTGAGAGAAATGGGGTTTTTTGACAGGCTTGTACGGCACTAGCACAGATTCAAATGAGCTGGCTGTGTAACAAAATCAAAATGTAAATGTTGTAATTAGTTTCTCAACTGAGAAACTCACTTTGTGTTCTATTAAACAGATCCACTCGGACTCGGATGACGGCGACGGATCTATCAAGTACACCATCTCTGGTGAGGGTGCAGGAACTATCTTCATCATCGATGAGGTCACCGGCGATATCCACGCCACAGAGAGACTGGACCGGGAGGAGAAGGCCTTCTACACTTTACGAGCTCAGGCGCGAGACCGGCAGATGGACGCGCCGCTCGAACCCGAGTCAGAGTTCGTCATCAAAGTCCAAGACATCAATGACAGCGAGCCCAAGTTTCTAGAAGGGCCGTATATCGGAAGTGTGGCTGAACTCTCTCCTATCGGTAAGATTGAAATATTTTTATAAAAAGGTCAGTTCTGGTCCTTGATTCTGATTGGCTGAGCGGAGTTCTAAGCCGTTATAAAATACCTCAGTAACCCACTGCTTCTTGGGGCTTATTGCTTTAATATACTTGATTTTTTTAAGTTTGTGAGCACAAATACTTTTGAGTGCATTTTGACATCTCTGAATCTTTACTTTTTTGGAGGATCTATTGACCAGAAATGCAATATAATTTACATAACTATGTGTTCAGAGGTGTATTAATGAAGCGTTGGGTTTTTATTATCTTAGAAAGTGCTATTTCTTTCTACATACACCGCGGGTCCCCTTACATGGAGTTCGCCATATTGTTTCTACGGTAGCCCTAAACGGACAAACTGCTCTACAGAGCGCGTTTCATGAATACATTATCGCAAAAAAAGTGAAAACGTGACGATATCTTTGTCCTGTGAGAGCCACTGTAGAGCTTCGAAACGGAGGGGGGAGGGGTGGAGTGAGCCGTTGGTTGCAATACGCAACCTCACCACTAGATGCAACTAAAATCTCCACATTGCTCTTTTAAGTTTCTCTCAGTGCCGTCTAGGAAAAACAACTACAATATTGAATTAAGAAGTAATCTTGTTTGTATTTTTTGTAGTTTCTATTAGCAATAATGATTCATCTTGATATGTATCATTTTTTACTAAAACTAAAAAATATGGTATATGTACAGTCATATAGCTGTGATATTTCTGAAAATAAAACATTTCAGCATTCAGAACCGTGGTAAACACCGAAATACCGTGGTATTACCATCGGTCACTGTATCATGTTTGTAAGGGTTGTGTTTTCTTATGTTTATGTGTAAGTGTTTGGGTAAAGTGAAAGCTCTTAGCTGTGTGTTTGTGAGTATAAAAGATTTTTAAGTGCAAGTTACAATAATGCAATCACTGCAGGTCCACGCGACTGTGAACTTCCTGATTGAAATTAATTCCTGCTTCCTCAGCACATCTGTGCCGGAGACTCACCGCTTATTGAGGCAGCGCTGAGAGAAATATGAATGAGAGAGAGAGCGACTTTTCCATCCCCTGTAGGGTTCTGCACCTTTCAGTCAAATTACACATTAAAGAAGTGCGCACTTCATGTTTTATACATCCAACAACAGCGGCTGTAATGAAATAACGCTCCTGCTTAGTCAAGCATTTCCTCCTTGTTTTCTGCATATCTTTGGTGTCCGCTACAGCACAGATACTAATGGTCTCATTGTTAACGCCTCGGCATAAGGTCACCGTGACTTGACCAAACAAATTCAAAGCACGGCCGTGAAAATGTTTGTGAAATATTTATGTTCGAATTGATATTGAGATCTTCAGTAATATTGACTTTTGATTGCAGACTTGACAAATCTGAGCTCAGTTTGACACATTGTGGACATCTCTTCTCAAACTCCAATGACACACACACTTCTGAGATTTCTGACTCTTTTTCTGAGCAGAAATATCAGAGACGCAGATGAGACTTTCCATTTGCTCTCCATTTAATCTCATGAGAAATAACTGAGCTGTTAAAGCGATCTCATCTGTGATTTTTCTTTCTTTGTTATATGCGCACTAAACGTCATTTTGCACGCAGAAAACTCAACGAGTGAACGGCTTATCTGTGTAAATGTTATGTGGAATGGGCACTGCGGCGTGATTCAGTCTCACTGCTGCAACGGAGAAAATTCAGCAGTAATATTAAAACGGGTAATCAAGGACGGGCCACGGGCACATTCGTTTTCACTTACTGTACCTCCGTTGTCATTTTCTGTCTCTCTCCGGTGGATTCGCTGATGCTCGTGGCCCTCAGCGCGCCAATGAAGCCAAGTCACATTTGTTTGCGTATTATTCAGACGGTGGAGATGTTGTGTGTTGGCTAAAGCAGTGAAGAGCCGGCGGAGTGTCTCGCGCTCCCGTTAATCGCATTAGCCTCAGATTACTAGCCAAGAAGTCAATCTTTTGTTTCTTTGTATTTGTATGACACACAATCTACATGCTTATAAGGGAATCTGCTTATACGAATCATTGGTGAGGTTCTTCTGTAGGACTCGTTTATTCATTTGCTTTCTTTGCATTATTTGCAAACAAAAATGATATGTGTGTATAACAGGGAATGCTCATTATTCAGATTTTTTTTTTCATTTTCAGAAAATGTAAATGTAGGAAAAGCCCGTGCGTTGATTCGGTTATTGATCTTTTTTTGCTCTTTTGGAATGACGTAACAGTAAATAAATGTTGAATTTTCATTTTGGCTGAACGATAGTATCCCTTTAAAAGGCTTGCTTTAAAAATGCACAATGATTGTGACTGTATTTACAATATTTCAGCTTTTTGAACCTTGTAGGGCACAAAGGTAAACATTTAATTCATTTTAGACAAAGAGAAGTTGATTTTTATTGGATGTAAGCTTGCAATGACGTTATTTTATTATTATATAATTGTATTATGTTGCAATCAGTGAGATTAATAAGTAAACTGTTTTGAATTTTACATTTTCATATGTAAAAGAAGGGAAGAGTATGTGATTTCAGTATCGTATCTTTGCATGTCAAATGTACATGATGGATAATGTGAGGAAAACAGAAGAAATTTCAGACATTATTTCAAGCATTTTATTTAAATATTTTTATGGGTTAGGTGAATGTGTGCTATTCAATGTACCATCAGCCTCTTTAAATGATCAACAAGCGTCATTGAAATATTCTTTAAATGCCAAACAGATTTAAAGTTGTGCATGTAGAATTTGATGTAAAAATATGATTATTTACCAACCGAAAGATCACGTCCCGATAATAAATATATTTATGATACAGTAGATACAGTATTTAACAGTATTGCACAACTATAAATCTGATAGACATTATAATGTTGTCACCTGCTTAATTTAATAATCATCTGAGGTTTGATGCGGTATTCTGCATATCGTATTCTTTTTAAAAAGCCGGACTGTTGTTTGTTTTAAGTAAAACTAAGTAAATAATTCAGTGTACAGTTTGTCTCTTCTTCCCGCAGAGCCCAAAGTAAAGGTTTAAATATTTAGACTTCAGCATTGCCTGCAATCTTTAAAACTTTTTCACTACATAAAAAAATCATACTGTCCTTGTACATGTTGTGCAACAGATGTGTTAACATGACCATAGAGGAGATATGCAGAACCCCTTTAAATGATTCACTAATATGAGTGCTGTCAGTGTCAGATAAGACATTACACACAGAGAGAGAGAGAGAGATGCTGCTACTGTCTTATTTCAGCTGCATATGCATGTCCCAAATGCAGTAATCAGCGCTTGCATGGCAGTGAAAGAAAAGTGTTAAAGTTTTAGGTTAGTTTGTTGCATTGTGAAGGCAGCGGATGCCATTTCTGCTCAGATGTTGCTCTTTCATAGCTCAGGAGATTTATTTGAGTTCTGCTGTTGTGTTTCATTTACGCATCAACTTAGTCTCAGATGTTTCTCCTAAAACTGCTCAGGAGAAAAAAAAAGGAATTTAATGAGAGTGTAGTTGGTGAAACAGATGAGTGAGGAGGTGTAAAATGAATGTAGATCGCAGAGGTCAAATAATATACGATGTCGAGATCTCTTCAGAAACTAATGGAGACATTTGTGAGATTTCTGACTCTTTTTAAAAAAAATTAAATTTAATTACTTTAACATTTTTAAACCAAGATAATTGCATATCTCTTATCAACAAGCAGCACAAATTGAGCTGTCAATCACACATCCCATACAGTGAAAGTTACGCACCAAAGTTTAATACTCGATGTGAAGGGATAAGTGAGCGACAGTAAAAGTTTGACTTAGCAAACATATCATGCACGTGTAATTCCTGAGTGAAGCTACGTGTACACGTGTGTGACACGAGACTCGATCTCTGGGAAACTGCGTCCATCTGACAGAAGTGTGCTTCGTGATGAGTGGTTGTGTTGGAAATGTTTGATGCACACAACGGGTTGGAAGGGCTCTTGACCGCTGATGGAAAAGATACGTCAGCTCCAGCCCTAACAACCTGACTTCCAACCTGATGTTATCTGCTCTGACTGACACCGCACATCATCTAGAGACAACGTGATGTCTGGGCACAGAAACATTGAGAAAACATTAGAAAATAAATAACTCTGGTCAGTTCAGCATTCCGGTCGTGCTGAAATAAATGATATTCATGTACACCTGCCGCTTGAGGCTTTATTTTGAAATTCAACCAAAGTTAAAGTGACAGTTCAGTCAAAAATAAAAGTTCTGTCATCGTTTATTCTTCTCACGTGGATGTAAATCTGTCTATGACTCTTTCTTCGATGGAACACAGAAGAAGATATTTTGAGAAATGTCTCAGTGGTTTTGTGTCCATGTATGGAAGTCAATGGGGTTCAGTGTTGCTCGGTTATCAACGTTCTTCAAAATATCTTCTTTTGTGTTCTGCAGAAGAAAGAGACTCATACAGGTATGAAATGACATAAGGGGGAATAAATGATGAAAGAATTTTAATTTTTGGCTTTAAAAGGCTTGCTTTATAACGCCCTGTGGTCATGACTGTATTCACAATATTACACACCTTCTTAAACCTTTAATTCAGCTTGTAATACAGATAACCACATTTGAAATTGCATATTTTTATTATTATATAATTGCATTAATCAGTGAGATTAATAAGTAAACGTTTTAAATTGTATATTTCCCAAATGATGTGATGTCATGGGCAGTGCATCATGGAAAGAGTAGATCATTTCAGTGCACGGCATGTTACACGTGTGCACATGATGGATAATGTGAGAAATATTAGAAGGTATTTCAGACGTTTCATAGCTAAAAGCATTTTATTGAAATTTTCACATTTAAAAAAGAAGCAACATGAGAAACGGGACGTTCTGATCTATTTTAAACAGACGGGCTTCTATATTCAGAACGATTTTGCTTTTACTCGGTGTTAAATTGAATAAAATGGGATTAAGATCTAATCCTCCTCTGCATGTATTTAGTGTACTTAGATTTTGAGATTTGCTGCGGTAACTGCCAGATGATTTCAGACTCAATCCATCTGCGGTTTAAGGCTTTTCATGCCAGAAACTTCAGCATTTTGATGTCTGCTTAAAGAAACGCTTCACCAAAAAAGACATTTATTCATTCATTCACGTACTTTTCTTCAGGTCACATGACATAGATTATGAGATTTTCTGTTTGAATCAGGGCACAAAATAGCACCTTGAAAATCTGCCGGCTTCGATATTTTGGGTTGGCATTCGTCGCTAATATGAGCAATAGTACTGCATGACATAATAAGAAGCACCAATAAAACACGCTGGACTGGTGCTGTTGAAGTCCCGATCTCTGCCACAGTGGATGAAAAATGTCCCCCGTTAATTCTTATGGGACTTTCTTGAGTCTCCCTGTAAGCAGGCCATTGAGTTTTATGACACGACATTAGCCGCCTCTTCAACGTTATGCTCTCTATTCTTATTTTTTAATCTTCAGTTCTTTATTTTTGAGCGGGACTGTGAAAAGCAGATCAATTGTGGAGTTGTTGAGAGAAATCACTTTTCATGTGAAAACACTTTGGCTTTTATGGGGCCACTAAACGGTCTGACGCGAGGTGATTTTGGGGCCGATGACTCCGGCAGGGTTAAACCCAGAGCGAGACGGCACGACTGCCTTAGAGTCGCAGCGCCAGTGAAACACAAATCTCCTTTACGAGCCAAGCTCTTAAACGCCTGTCAGTCTCACGTGCTGCGTGAGAGAATCTCTTCAGCTTCTGCTGATGGACACTGAACCTTCGGAAATGTTGGGTGCATGAACTTATTTTTTGTTATTATTACGTATACAAAGAAAGTAATACAGAATGAAACATTAAAATATAAGCCATAAAGAGCTGAAACCATTGTGGGCAGTTGGCTTATTGTAAGTAAACTGTACGTAGATTTTTTCTTAACCACGTTTTGAAATCTTTTAGTTCGATCAAAAATGAGGGAAGCATTCGGAGTAATGTCAACTTAATCTCATTTTCAAAAAATAAAATTAAAATCCGCTTTCGACCCGGGGGCATTTTAATTTGTTTGTTCTAATAATCGTCTTAAATTTTATGTGAAGCATTAAGGTATTCATCAAAACCATTGCTAATGCTTATGTTTGTGTTATTGTTTACCTGATGTATATGAGAATGCATTAAAATCTGAAACTGGATGGATTGCAGTATTAAAGATAAATTGATTACCAATATTTCTAAAAAATAAGATATTTTTTATTTGAAGTTATGTTGATTAAAGAAAGAAAATGAACACTTAGAATATTTCTTAATAATCCTAATTATTATAATTATAAGAAATATTTTTTAAATCACCATTTGTAATTCCGAATGATATACTTTTAAAATTTTGAGCTTCATATTTTATAGTTATACTGTATGCAAAGGGGACATGAAAACAAAAAAAGTCACGTCGTCCATAAGGCCGGTCACATTAAATTAGAGCTTTCATATACTCTCTTATTTTCACATCTGCATTTTTCATTGCCGTGCTTGTGCTTTGAGTCTTCTCATCTAAACCCTTTTCTTTGACTCTCGAAAGAAACCTAAAGAGCTTCATTCATCAGTGTTTCTCTTGAAGAGACGCCTCGTCGTCCAATGAAAGAGAGTTCATCACGAGACTTTGGACAAGATGTGAGAAAAATCTCTCAAACAAAGCTTCTAGATATGAAGTGTTTCTGTGCAAATCTATTGTTTGATTTATATTTTATGTTGGCGCCAATCGCGGCCTGTGTGTGCGTGTGTGGAGACGACAGGCGGAAAGTAAACTGCCCTGTCTCGCCCTACACCCGCCCCGCATAATCCACTTCCACCCGCCCCGTGTCGCTCCGCAAACATTAGCTGGAGGTGCGGGACGCTCCGGGTGAAGAGGGCACGCCTGCTGAACTCTGATGTTGTATCTGAGATTGCTTTTTTGGTACTGTGTGCTTTCATTCTCAGAAACATTTCTCTGGTCAGAGAGCCGATGACAACCCTGAACCATACATCACTCGCTGATAGTGTGCTAAATCTCACACAGAAATAACATATAATACACTGCAAAAAATGATTTTCATACTTATTCTTTCCTTGTTTTCCAGCACACGTGCCTAATTTCTTCAATCAATATACTGTACATTCAGGAAGCAAAAATATATTTTTTTGTGATTATTTTTTATAAAAAGTTTGTCCGTTTTTGATTAAAACAAACAAAAATGCTAATGGAGGAAGCAAAATAAAAATGTTTGGTAACACTTCGGTATAGGGGGCAATTCTCACTATTAACTAGTTGTTATTAGCATGCCTATTATTAGCATATTGGCTGTTTATTAGTACTTATAAAGCACATATTCTGCATGACCATACTCTACATCCCTAATCCTACCCAATTCCTAAACCTAATAACTACCTTACTAACTATTAATAAGCAACAAATTAAGAGTTTTTTGGGGGGAAAGTACTGAAGTGTGACCAAATGGGTTTTTTTCTAAGTTTATTTTGCTTGGACATTTCTACTTGACATCAACGCAAAAATACTAAAAACAAAAAAAAAACATTTTTGTTTGCAGTGTAAAATTATGTTTTGCGTTTATAATGATATTCCGTATTATGTTTTATGTAGGATTTATATTGTACGTTTTTTAAATCGAAGACATCTCTGCGAGTGTGAGCTGTAAATATTCATGACTGTGTAACTGTTTCATTTTAGTTTGGACACATGCATATCACAAGGAATTATTTAATTCGTCATGCTTTATAATAAATCATTCAACACTGTTTCTTTAAAAATACAGCCTTATATTTGAACGCTACGTATAAGATATCTCTGATCTCATGATTGTGGATTTGGAGCATTCAATCCCACGTAAAGTCCCGTGTAAAACCCTGTGGGATCTCATTACATTATTTCATGGCATAATGATCTGAGCTCTGCTATCCACCATCATTTCAATCTGCGTTGTGTATGTGTCTAATTTGTGTACTTTTATATATTTTGTATTTCATCTTTAAGGAGAAATGTCAAAGACAAAACTGAGATATTTAACACGTATTTTCATTTTATTTATTTTTGTCTCAGATTTGTTCTGTTACTTTATGAGGGAGTAATAAATAAGCAAACAAAAAAATGAATCATACATAAATATTGTAGATATTGAATCCACGTGTCCGTATAGAATCCATGTGTCTGTCAGATTCGGGTTACATTTGTGAATCAAACCCTGGAAACATCTTTCATCTTCTGATGGAACAATATTTGCACTTGGCAGAATACACAGAGACCTCAAAGTATTACACTGCAGAATACTGAGTTTTCATTTGCTTTTTCACAGTGTATCCAGTGCCGATCCTAGACGTCTGGGGGCCCTAAGCAAATTTGTGAGGGGCCCTTGTTCAAATAATTAAAGATATAAACATAACTGTAAACTGTAAAAAATGTAAATAATAACACACCACTTAAACGAATGAAAACTGACAGTAAGAACAATTAAGTATTACATTTTATTCTAATTGACAAAATGCGTGGCTCTGGAACCATCTAGCCACCAAAAAACTATAACACGCAAACACTGTGTTTTTACTAACCAAATGAGTGATTTACTAACATAAATATAACATGACAAATACAGTTTACTCAAGAAAACTATGCATACGAAAACACATCAATAATTCTCTAAATGTGATGGCACAAACTAAAAGAAGAGAATTTTTTGTAAGCATTAATTTATTGCATAATTTGGCTAATAAGACTATGAATAAGACGTGTTTTGCTTCGTGTTGTAGCTTTGTTTTGAAGCCATGGTCATAAGACGCATGTCATTACCTGGCTGCTGCCCACTGCGTGATATCCGAGTATGTAACAGTAATTAAATAAATTAAGTATTTAAAAGGAAATTTCCAAATGATTCCTCTAAAGTTGAATCCGCAAGTTACAAAAAAAATGCTGTCTTGTTTACAATAGTGTTTTTGACTTGGTGCTCAAGGGGCCCCCCTGGTGGTGCAGGGGCCCTACGCATCCATCGTAGTCTGCGTATAGGAAGGATCGGCTCTGAGCATATCAAATGTAGTTTGTCCCTACAAAAACTGAGGATCACCGAGTTTCAGAAGAGATGTCAACAATGTCTTAAACTGAGCTCAGATTTGTCAAGTCTGCAATCAAAAGTCAATATCATTGAAGATCTCAATATGAACTCAAACATTTCTCATCATATTTATTTAAATCAAGATTATTTTACCTCCAGATAATGCAGTTTTAGGAGAAACATCTGAAACTGAGGTGATACTTGAATGAAACAATCTCCTGAGGTATAAAAGCAACATCTGAGCATTAATGTTTTTGAAAAATAAATATGTTTATATAGATATGTATACTGTATATATATAGATGATTTTATTGATTTCTTCATTGGATGGGGACAAAAGTTTCCTGTTTACGGAAATCTGACGCTGTATATCTCCAACATCTCGAGTGCGTTTCTTTTATTCATTCCCACGAGCCGCCGTGAGACCTAAAGCAGAAACCACCTCTTAGTGAATGTGAGTCTGTGCATTAATAACTGATGATAGTTTCAGTGTAAACACAATAAAGCATTTGCATTTATATAGTTTTTCACCAGTGGCGAGAGTCTGGGATGCCGTCGGGCTGATTATCACCTGTGCAAAATTAAGATAAGCAAATAATCCCATGAACGGAAATGACTTCTCCGTTTCTGCCTCTGGGTCAGCTGGTCATGCAAGCGAGAAACGCAATCTTATATTACACATCTTAGCTTTATAGCAGTGCAGACAGTTTTGAAAGTTTTCCTAAAGCAAACTAGACGTGTGTGATCTTTCGGAGAACATAAACGGGCTTCGTTTGGGAAAATGGTTGGCAGTTATTTTGTTTTACTGTCGAACAGACTAAGAGCGTTTCCAGCAAATCTTCCTCGCGGTAACTCACGCCGTCTCGACGTCTCCATTAGGCAAACTCGAAACAGCTGAGAATCATTGGAAATGGCTGCATGTTTATGAACACCCGGTGAGTTTTACCCAATTGTTTGTGGGTGAGAAAGGGCAAACGCTTTCAGACAGATACCCATCTGGATGTTTGGCTTTGCAAAAGTGCTAATGAATAAAGCATTGTCCTCTTGTGTTATCTCCCGCGGGATCCGGCTTCTGTGACACAACACAAACAAGATTCTGACACTTTCTGTTAATGAACCTCATTAGCATATAGTCCGAGATGTGTGTCCGAGCGGGACGGTGACAGTCTCCGTGAGACACTGCTGCCGTGACCTTTAGCGGACACCGGCAGCTGTCACCAATTACCTGCAGACCAATGGACCCGGATGGGAGTGCTGGAGAACTGCACGAGACTCTTCATCTCTTAAAGGGACAGCCCCACATTTAGTTATGATTTATAATTTGGTTGTAAAACCATAGTAACCACAGATTTAGTATAGTAGTAGTTCTGACCATGACATTTCTTGTAAAACGAAGGTCACCCAGAGGTGTCTCTTTCATGGCTCATGGAGATGTGATGGAGTTCTCAGTTGTGTCTAAGTTGCATTTAAGTCTCTTAGACTAGTCTTCTTAGAGGATGGAGGTGTAAATGAATGTAGATTGTAGAGGTCAAATCACGTGGGTTTGAGTAAATTTGATGAGAAATGTTCACATTGAGATCTTCAATAAGATTGACTTTTGATTGCAGACGAGACAAATCTGAGCTCAGTTTGACACATTGTTGACATCTCTTCTCAAACTCTCATGACACACACATGTGTGATGGAGAAATATCATATCATATGCGATTTTTCAATCTTATGATTATACAAATGGTGATGAAGTGTTTCCGGGTGACGCTGTTCCTTTAAACTCCGTCTTTCTCTCTCATGTGTCGTCCTCCATAATTTCCCCGCGTTTCTCCCTCAGGAATAAAGTCCATTAAGCTTCACAGGCTGTGAGCTTTGCTTTAGTTAAAACGTGTGACTAAATGTAAATATATGCTTTGCATTGAGTGCCGGAGGGGAGCAGTGAATACATTTACTTAAAGAGCTAAATGCACTTTAAACGCTCACAACTAGACTGTAATAAAATGAACACAAAGGAATGGCAGGATAACGTTAAAGTGACGTGTGCTTTCTCCACAGGCAGTTCAGTGATGAAGGTTATGGCCTCGGATGCAGATGACCCGACGTACGGAAGCAGCGCCCGGATAGTTTACAGCGTTCTGGACGGAGAGAGATTCTTCAGTGTTGACCGTCAAACTGGTAAGAATGACTTGTGTTCTTGTCTAGTTTATTGTTGAAAGACCTTCATGTGTTCATGTCTAATGCAAACTCAAACTTTTGCTCCTATAGCGTACAGGATTATTGCTCAGATGTGGTTTAGATGGTTCTTGCATTTTAACATACATTTAGAATAAATTCTTGCCAGAATTTTTGGTGAATCATGATTTGTTTGTGAAAACTTTAAAACAAAGATTTCAGCACCAATTTGTAGGTAAGCATGGTTAGTTAATGAGACACAACCAGTGTTGGGTGTAACTAGTTACTAAGTAATTAGTTACTGTAATTGAATTACTTTCCCCTTGGAATAGTAAAGTAAGGGATTACTCCTACAGTTACTTTTGATGTAATTAAACTAAATACTTTGTGTAATATACAGTATGTGTGTGCAATAGTGGAATTGACATCAAAATTCAAAGTCTAACATTAAAATCCGTGTTTTAATGTATAATTCTCACATTTGTACTACTTTGTAATAAATTGCTAAAATAACACTTGTTGAAATGTTAACAAAGACTGCCGAGAAACCCAGTTTCATGCTTGTATTGTTGCATGATTGTACTTTTCAATTCACATTTATTTCTGTAGCGCTTTCCACAGTTTTACATCATTGCAAAGCTACTTTACAGCAACCGCGCTGTTGAACAAACAGTAGAGACATAAGAATAAACCGTAAAAAGAAAAAGAACAGAAAATATGCTGCAGAGGAATCAAGATTAGATTGTTATTTGTTACACACACAGTTAGATGTAAATCTGGCATAGACTGTGAAGATTTTTTATATATTTTATATGGTCATATAGTTTCCAGATTCCTGTTGAATATTTTAATAGAAAATTGAGGACAAAAGAAAAATCTTTATACAGTATAACATTTTTATTTATTACAGTACATGAGTGTATGAACAGTTATAAAAACGTATTTAAAGAATAAGTCAGAATGTTCTTTTTCTTTTCTTTATTCATCTCTGTAGTTTCCTCTTCTTCAGTGTTGTGGTTGTGTGTAAGTAAACATGCATTTCTCTCTTCAGAGGAAACTGACAGAACTTAAACCCTCTGGGATCATCTAAGCTCAGTTTGCCCGCAAACATTCCCCCGGGTCCAATCTCTAAACTTTTAATGATTTCTTCTCGTGGGCAGCGGGCGCGAGACCCGCGACCAGCGGATGATAAATGACTTCGCCTCTGCCGGGTTCGCTCCTGAACCGCGTGTTTTCAAACGCTCCGTTCTCACTGATCTGAGAACAGCTAGATGCACTGGAATTAGATGCACTGTGTGTTTTTTCTGGTGACCCCATTAATTTCTCTGAACCTCAAAATATAACACCATTAATCCCTGGTTTGGTGTCAGTCTTTGCCAAAGGGTAAATAAGAAGGTGAGTTTGATACTAATATGGATTATTAGATTCTGTGTTAGTCTTGTTGTTGAACTCCGGATTCTCATCTCACGGTCTGCAAATGTTGAATCTGTTTGAGCTCCATGCCATCTTTACAGACCACGTGACATCACAATCAATAGCTTTTAGTTTTTAACTCCATGTCTGTAAACTTTGGGGGCATCTGTATGTTAAAGTCCCAGCGAAATGAAAAATGACAATGCCTATTTTTTTCATGAAATATCGCAGCGTTTATTGTAGACAGTTTATCAATGTGGGTCATTATCTTTTTAAAAACCGTGTGCCCTCATAATCTTTAGTTAAATTCTGAAAATGCACTTCCGGCCTGTAGTGTCTATCCATCTTAGATGATGCATGTTAGACGGCTTGGGCGGAGCATCTGTTAACTCCTCCCCTTCAACTGTCAGTCTGCTGCCAGTGCCATTTCAAAATGCAACGGCTGTTTTTATACATCCAATCAAATCGCAGAGAAAGACGAAAGCCACGCCCACTATTTTTCTCATTCAGAATTCCTTTTCACTCGGAAATGCGTCAAAATACGGAAATAAAAACGATCGCAACTTCCGGTTCACGGGGACTTTAATGAACTGAACAAACTTTTAGATTATATTTTGATATAAAATGTAGGTTAAAGTGTTCTCAGTTATTATTTGTTAATTTAAATTAAGTAAATAAACTTTACTTTATTGTTTTTTTTTCATTTTTATTTATTATTATTTGATCTATTTATTTATTTTTTATTAGAAATGTCATCTTGCCAAATATGAGGGAACATTGAAACATTGTTGAGATCACTTTTGAAACCCATGAAGAGACACATTTGAGATTACTACGGTATATTTTTCTTTCAGGAGAAACTTCTGACACTTTGGCACTTGAAAAACATTTAATGTTAATGAACCACTGGTATAGTCCAGTAGAAACAATTGAAATATTAAAGATAAGAGCTCATTTCATTTGTAATGAGATTCTTGCTCACGGGCCGCCCCAAGCAGAGTTCATCCCGTTCAGTGTCTGCCCATACGTCCACCCACGGTTCCTTCACGCGCCTTTCAAGTCGAGCGCTTTAAATCTGCAAAACTTCAGATGGCACTTGTAATGGATCTGACCCGAGGTCAGGGCTTTATGTGCTTGAAGAGCAGAAGTGAAATGCGACTTCTCCTGAGCTCTCGACGCTTGAAAGCACAGCTCACCTCTTTAGCATCGAGCTCTGAGCACAGATGTATCACAACACAAACATCGCCGGTGGCTACGGCTCCTCACTGGGATTGCACTTCCCCAGCCGTGTGACTAAATACGCAGAGAGCAAAAGAAAGCCAGACAGAAAGAAAGCACAAAAGGAAACAGGCATAGACAACCAGACAAATGTTTGTTTGTTGCACAGACTCAAGAGAGAGTCCATGCCGTTACTTTCCCAAGTAGATGTTTGACTGCAGAAGCATCTTCACATCTCTCTCAATAGTTCTGAAACATGCAAACATGTCCAGGTCATGTTTTACCCACCAAAATTCAGTTCGAAACAAATATGGATAGATTTTTGTTGAAGAATACAATAGAGTTATGTATAAATATATTTTTCTTTTAAAAAATGTTGTTAAATAATTGAGAGCGAATTAAACTTTGGCTTAAGTCTCAGATATTTGTACTGAATAAAGAGCCAGAAATCTCATTTCAGAAGAGATCCTAACAGTGACGTATTCGGATAGGTTTTGATGAAATGATATTAAAATAAAATAAGAAAAGAAAAGTAAAGAAAAGAAAAGTAATAAAATGAAATGAAATAAAATACAATACAATAATAAAATAATAAAATTAATAAAATAAAATAAAATAAATACACAAATGACTAAACAAACAAACAAACAAACAAATAAATAAGTAAAATAAACAACTGAAATGTCATATAAATAAAAATAATAATGTTTAAGGTGCGGTGATGTGCTTTGCGAGGGTTGTGAGTTGTATTGTGAATTGGTGATATCACGTTTAGATGTTTGGTCGTGAAGTCATTTTTAAAGCAAGTGATGTGATTCCTGTTAACATTCTCTTATAAAGCGTGATGTTGATCAGCAGAATGTCTGCCGTTCCAGGAATCGAGATCTTTGGGAATTAAACAGCAATGTGTTACCCTGAACGACCGCAATTATTTTGTGTTGCCATGGCGTTGGTGAGACACAGGCATGAAATAATGAAAATGGTAAAAGACACACGGCAGTCTGACACTCCTGCGGTTTCAAGCGAAGAGTCTAAATCAGAATCTGACTGATTCCTCCTGGGACTGATAGCAGAAGATCACAAACACGTCAACACTCTTATATCTAGAAAGGTTATTTCACGATATTATGAATAAAAGACTATTAATGTGAAGAGTTTGTCCTTGTTGTAAATACATTTTAAGTCGGTTTTAATGGTATCCTCTTCGAAAAAAAGCATTATTGAACAGTATGTTCAAGGTGCTCGACGTCTCACCGGAGCCTGCTGCGTTTATTCTCTAATAGACGTGGTAACCATGGCACGAGGAACTTCATAAAAATGACTTTTTTTTTCAAAAATACGCTGCCCTTAACTTGGAAGCACTTCAATTGTCTAATAATTTCTTAAAATTGCAGTTCATTATAAAACACAAAAGAGCTATATATGCCTTTACACATTTAATGTTGCTAATGTGACCTTTAAACACTCTCTCTCTCTCTCTCTCTCTCTCTCTCTCTCTCTCTCTCTCTCTCTCTCTCTCTCTCTCTCTCTGTGTCCCTCTCTTCCCTCTCTTCTCTTTCGCTTGCTTTTCCTCCACTTGCTGTCTCTCCTCTCTGTCTGTCTCTCTCTCCTCCGTCTCCTCTTCTCTTCTCTTCTCCTCTTTCTCTCTTCCTCTCTTGCCTCTCTCTCTCCTCTTCTCTTCGCTCGTCTTTCTCTTCTCTCTCTTCCCTCTTCTTCTCTCTCTTCCCTCTCTTCCCTCTCTTCTCTCTCTTCCCTCTCTTCCCTCTCTTCTCTCTCTTCCCTCTCTTCTCTCTCTTCCCTCTCTTCCCTCTCTTCTCTCTCTTCCCTCTCTTCCCTCTCTTCTCTCTCTTCCCTCTCTTCTCTCTCTTCCCTCTCTTCCCTCTCTTCTCTCTCTTCCCTCTCTTCTCTCTCTTCTCTCTCTTCTCTCTCTTCTCTCTCTTCCCTCTCTTCCCTCTCTTCTCTCTCTTCCCTCTCTTCCCTCTCTTCTCTCTCTTCCCTCTCTTCTCTCTCTTCCCTCTCTTCTCTCTCTTCCCTCTCTTCCCTCTCTTCTCTCTCTCTCTCTCTTCCCTCTCTTCTCTCTCTTCTCTCTCTTCCCTCTCTTCTCTCTCTTCTCTCTCTTCTCTCTCTTCCCTCTCTCTCTTCTCTCTCTCTCTCTCTCTCTCTCTCTCTCTCTCTCTCTTCTCTCTCTTCCCTCTCTTCCCTCTCTCTTTCTCTCTCTTCTCTCTCTTCCCTCTCTCTCTCTCTCTCTCTCTCTCTCTCTCTCTCTCTCTCTCTCTCTCTCTCTCTCTCTGTCTTAAGGAGTGATCCGGACAGCCGTGGCGGATCTCGACCGTGAGACTCAAGACCGTTATGAGCTGGTTGTCAAGGCAACAGATATGGCAGGCCAAATGGGTGGTCTTTCTGGCTCTACCACGGTGACCATAGTGATTACGGATGTTAATGACAACCCTCCACGCTTCCCTCAAAGTGAGCGTGCATTATTTCTCCCATCATGATGTCAGCGGTGGCCTTTGGCTAGAGTGTTTAAGGCACACACCGAACCAAACCCCGGGGTCCAGGGTTTCCAGCCTTAAGAGATATTTGGAAACATGAGGAAATGTTTAAATTGTGATTTCCAGAGAGAGGACTATGAGACATTTTGCTCAGTTAGTTTGGTTAAGACTTTACTCTTTACCGAGGTTTTTTGTCGTACCTTTTGCTGGTTCTTCAAGTCATATGCGACCAAAAAACATAATTATGATCATATTTACGTGATCAATGATATGCTAAAGGTTGGCCGATTGCTGGCTCCGGTGGGTTCGAATCTTGGTGAGGTCTTGGATTTGTCATGTGCTCGCCCCGCAAATGTTTCCGAGGTGTAATGTAGCTTCTGAAAAGAGTGTTTTGTACAGTTCATACATTACGGCCGCAAGTAAATAAAAAGCACTTTGTCTCATTGGTCACACATCAGAACAGACCTGGTGGGAAACACATTTGATGCCTGACGCATGCTGTGTGTGTGCGTTTGTGTTTGCGCTGTGTGTTCGCTGCCCCGCCGTATTAAGAGACACGAAGCACATTGCGTGTGATGTTTTTACTCTCTCGTGCTATTGTTTCATTCTCTTTTCTTCTTCTCATGAGGCATTTGCTTTATTACAGCAAAGAGCCTCGCTGTGAATCACTTACAACCCTGATATCTTTCTCTTCGTATCTACACGACTCCCCGCTTTTTTCTTCCTCGTTCTCTTCACAAGCCTCGTTTATGCCAGTTTTACTCCAGCATCTAATTCATTAAACCCGGCTTTTTGTGTTGCGGGCCAAAATGAGATCCGTGTGGTCCTTTATGTCACACGCTGCACTCAAACATATTGCACATTACTACAGGTGGCTGTTATACAAGGCTTGAATGCTTATTAGAACAAGAACATTGTGTTGGGAAATAGTCTGTACAGTAGTTCTTGAAATGGTCTCAATCTGTGGGATTATAGACTAGACAGCGTTTCTGTCATTATGTTTTTACCCTCTTCCTAGTAATAGTAAAAGATTGCATGTCTATATATATTTTTTTTGATTATTCTAAAAAATAATATTTCAGCAGATGGTGTGCTATAAATTTATAAACATATAATTTCATTTCAAAACTGTTTTTCCTTCCCACATGAATAAATACTTAAGTGTATACTGTATACTAGTTTTTTTATTTAATGTAGTTAATTCTTATTGCTATAATATACTGTAGTATATACTACAGTGTTTACTATAGTAAACTGAAGTTCCATTTCTAGATACTACAGTGTTTTGAACTTTACTAGTAAATACTACAGTATACTAGTTTTTCTATTTACTGTAGTTAATACTTATTGCTATAATATACTATAGTATATATGATGGGTACTATAGAACACGGAAGTTACATTTCTAAATACTACAGTGTTTTTAACTTTACTATATTAAATACTACAGTATACTAGTTTTTCTATTTACTGTAGTTAATACTTATTGCTATAATATACTATAGTATATATGATGGGTACTATAGAACACGGAAGTTACATTTCTAAATACTACAGTGTTTTTAACTTTACTATATTAAATACTACAGTACACTAGTTTTTCTATTTACTGTAGTTTATTAATACTTATGCTCATAGATGATACTATAGTATATAATGGATGGGTTGTATATGATACGGGAAGTGTAACATTGTCTAAGAATAATCAGTGTTTTTAACTTTACTAGATTTCAATACTAAAGTACACTAGTTATTCTATTTACCTGCTAGTTTACATACTCTATTGCTATACAGATATACATGTATATACCTCTGATGGGGTACTAATAGAACAGCGGAAGTTCCATTATCATAGATATAATTTAGTGTTTTCTGACTTACTATTTAAATACTACAGTTCTAGTTTTTTTCTAGATTTATCTGTAGTTATTCTTATTGCTATAATATTATCTATGTATTTAATTGATGGGACAATGAAGAACACGGGAAGTTTAGATTTCAAATACTACAGTGTTTTTAACATGGGTTATCTATATTTTTTAAATACTACAGTACACTAGTTTTTTCATTTACGTAGTTTAATACTCTTATTTTCATATATAGATAATAAACATACTAAAGGCGGATAGTATAGTCAAATAACTATGATGTTTACTATAGTATAGCTGAAGCAACATTTCTAGATACTAAGTGTTTTTTAACTTTGTAAATGCAGCAGTATACTATTGTTTTACCATTTTCTGTAGTTAATATTATTGCTTTAATAGATAGATTTATAGTATCTTTAATAATGTTTGTTCCAAAAACTTGTTTAAATGCAAGAAACTAATTTATTATATATTAAAAACATAAATTGTGACCAGTGTTGGGTAAGTTACTCTCAAAAAGTAATTAATTACTAATTACTAATTACATATTCAAGTGTAATTAGATTACTGTACAAATTACTCTCTCCAAAAGTATTTAGTTACTTATTACTAATTACTTTCTATATCCTATATCAACCTTGATTAGTTAAGTGATTCAATGATAGGCATGAAAGGGCTCTTTTAATTCATTTAAATAAACAACATTAAACTACATAAAGAAGTATTATTAACTGACCAAAGTATTACAAATGTGAGAATTATACATAAAAGCACAGATTTAAAGTTAGACTTTGAATTTTGATGTCAATTCCACTGTTGCACACACATATATTACACAAAGTATTTAGTTTAATTACATCAAAAGTAACTGTAATTAAATTACAGAAAAAACAAAAGTAATTCAATTCGAGCACTGATTTTGACAGTCTATGCGTTATGTAAGGAATAATTGACGACGGGCCGTTCAATTATCGAAAGTTAATGCACACCCCGAGGTGGTAATGCGGCCACGACGCAAAGCGGAGTGGCCGTTACACCTCGGGTGTGCATTAACTTTCGATAATTGAAAGGACCGGAGTCAATTATTCCGCTTATACCACGGTCACAACACCACAAGACGTTGTTCCGATACCACAAGACGTTGTTACGATGTTTTATATCAAGACATTTGTATGGTATTTGTCCCGGAATGCTCTTGCTGGTAGAACTAATTTCTTACGCATCTCATCTGAAGGCGTTGCTTGAGCCTGCATATGCAGTTTTCCGAGAGCGAGAGGAAGACAGACAGTGCACATGCATATGCGTTTGCTTCACTGAGAGTGAAAAGACAAATATCTATATTTGATTTGTTTTCGTCGTATTTAACACCCCTGTCGTATAAGAAAAGTATTAAGAAAAAAAAAATGACACGGAGGTTTCTGCGACAGCTGCGGTTCTCGCAGTGGCATAGAAAGCTTCCTGCTGTGTGTTTTAAGTCCCGTTTACCCAT
>NC_079896.1:1209035-1376535 GCF_024868665.1 Triplophysa rosa | reverse complement strand
AGCTGAATTTCTTTAATGCAGGATATCAATATATATTATAATATTACCAAAAATATATTATAATATAATATTCAGTTTGTGTAATGTTAGCAGAACTCTCCTCAACTCTTTATTCTTTTGGTTCGTACACTAACAAAAAACAAACACTTGCTGATCTGTCAATTGACGGATGCTGTGAAATCCATTTCAGATAGTGTTTAAAAGAGGTTTAAAAATCTGCTGAAGAAAATATGATGTCATGTACACCAGAAACAAAAAAAAACATCATCTCTTTGGATGGACATATTCAGTATGTTTGTTATCATTTATCTGAAGTTTCTAAAGCTCCAAAATTGATGCTTGAGGTTCATGTGTCTTTAATATTTATTTTTAATGTATTATTTATTTTTCATTTATTTCTTTTCTACAAGACCATAAATCTAAAAGAATAAGAACAAAATGGATTTGGCACACAACTGTCTCTGTGGAGCCTTTACTAACTACTTTATCTGTTTCAGGTTCTCTATAGATCGAAACACAGACCAGGAGCAGATCTTTAACATCGACCCTGTAACCGGTGCCATTACTCTGGGAAAGATCCTGGACCGGGAGACGGCCGGCTGGCACAACATCACCGTCACAGCCATGGAAGCAGGTGAACATCATGAACATGGCTCACGATCCACTGCAAACTCACAGTCGAGCGTGTTGCAGACGTGTTTTGTCTTGACGTCCGAGGGTCTGTTATGATGATAGGATAATGAAGCTCAAAACGGTTATATAAATGATTTTTGACATATAGATTGATGCCCATTTTGAAGATATGATGACGAAGGTGTGACAAGTTGTTATTTAAAGCTGCAATAACTTAAAGTCTCTCTATCGCCATCTCTGTTTGAAATAATTGCACGTTACAAGATTTCAGGTTATTTTAAGTCCCTATGTTTATGCGATGAAGTCAAATGACTTTGTTTTGAGATTTCAGAGGCTTGTGGTTTATACAAGTCTATCTTGTGTATATACATTCGCTGGGTTGCTGTTATCATGTGACCCAACATTCAGCCCGGCTTTTGCACTCAAGGCCAATTTATTCATCTCAAGACAAATTGGTGCCGTCCTGAGTTGCTCTTTCTAAGCATTGCATCACATGTTGGGTTTGGTGTTAATTGGTCATTTTAAAGTTGAGGAAAAAGCTTTTGTTTTACTCGCAGAGACGCGTTTTTATTCTTGCGAGTGGACAGCTTAATCAAAATTCCCATCGAATATCAGTCCACGCTCATTCACGTCCAAATACACGACACCAGCGGGCGATGAGGCGGAAAAGGTTAGAAGGCCCAGCTTGGAAACGTTTTTTAAATGATTCCCTCATACGATCGCATCTTAAAATTTCACACTTCATTCAAGAGCGTAATGAGCGTTCACCGAAGAGTTACGCTGACGGATCGATGTGTGCAGAAAGTTTCACGCGCCATCGCCGCTGCTATTAGTAAATATAATATTTCAAACTCGAGATTCCAAACGTTTAGAGAAGATGGTTCGATATCCGTCAGATGACTAAACACACGACTTTAGTCTTTTTGAGGTCATCGGTTTAGCCGATGCAGGTGTGGCCACGTGCACTCGAACGGTTAAAGACGACTTGAGGAAATGAAATTTTCTTTCCTGTCGTCTATAAGAAGTTATCAGGTCTTTTTCTTGCCCGAGTCTTGACGTCGTGCTTCCAGACGGCAGCCGGACGGGAGTTTTGCTGTCAGACGGGTTCGGCTAACGGCTGAGGAAGAGTGACACATAATTTCTGGGCGTTTGATAGGGTGTGTGATATCAAACTGCAGACAGGATTTCTCTCAGCCTCCATCTTTTTCAGGTGATAAATAGAGGAGAAACCATCATGTCTTGCCCTCAGGGTAAAGAGATACTACCAACGTTTGTGTCTTTATCTAGACAGAAAGGACATTTAGTGTGGTGAGTGAAAAATACGAAGGCAACGGCATTCTGCCTGAACTATTTCAAGACATTCTGTAATTTGCATTTTCTGACCATTATAAACCCGAAGGTTTTTTTCTAAGACATTTCTATAAATACTGCTGTCCATTTTCCATTTTCATAAGCAATAAGCTGACTTTACCGTTGGTTAGAAATTGTTGTTGCTATTTTGCTTCATTAATTTAAAGAAATTAAGATAAAGAGCAAATGGAAATGTTTCATTTGTGTCTCAGATAATAGAAGTCAAATTTTTGTCTCAGATATTTCTTCTGAGAAGAATTCGGAATTCGGAAGAGAACTTCTCCAGAAAGGAAACGCGTCTGCTCGTGCGAGAGGTCACAGCGCGTGAGCAGACCGTCTACAGGCACACCAGGTCAAAGAAAAAAAAAGAAATATAACCTCAATAGGCATTTTGTTCTGTGCAACAAAAAAAAAGCACACCTGGTCAAATCTGCCATCTCCAAAGTTTTTAAAAACTTTGTGACATAAGAACGTTCTTTGTGACAGAAGAAAATGACTGTGCATGACTCAGCAGGTCATTCTTTAGAGCCAGCACCCTTGGCTGAAGTTTGCCATCATCAAGACCCAAAAGAACCTTCTGAATGAACTCAAATGTGTCGGCCATCTCTTTTGGACATGAAATATCCAACGCATAGATTAAGCCAAACATCAAAGGGCGTCTTTGCAGGCTTATGACAACTTCATTCTCAAGGACGATCGAAATCTGAACTGGATTGTACTGAAGAGCAATGTTTGGGAGTTCTCTGACGACTGTCAAAAGGACAACTGATGAATCAACATCTGGCTCGTCTGAATCTTCCTCAATGTAAAAAGTGTTGAAACACAATTACCAAATGCTATCTTACCAGTGTGAAAAAAAACTAAAAACTAAAATGCTGAAATATAATACTAAGAAATATGCAGAATACGTGAGTTACCGTGAATGTTTTGAAGAATTTTGAGGTGTCGTCTCTCAGATAAACAGGAAGTGCACAGAGCACTGTTGTTCGCCTTGTGTGTACATCATGTTGATCCTTAAAGTTCGCATTGAAACCAATGTTAAAAGTGGAACACACGTTTAGACCAAACAATGCTAACTTGACATGGAATGAATGTCAAATAGTTGATCAAGGCATACATAAAACAAGTGATCGCAGTAAGATCCCTGACTCTTAAAGGGATAGTTCACCCAAAAATGAAACTTCTGTCATCATTTACTCATCTTTGAGTTGTTACAAATGTGTATAAATGTCTTTGTTCTGATGAACACAGAGAAAGATATTTGGAAGGATTTTAACCAAACAGTTCTTGGACCCCATTGACAACCATAGTAGGAAAACATGTGTTCTGAGCGTCTGAGTGGTTTTTACATTTAGGTAAAGAACGCCACTAGAGGGCGTATGTTTGACATTAAAATATTTGATTATGGTTGAATCTATTTTTTCAAGTCCCACTAACTCTAAACTTTAGCGTAGTTGTAAAAACACCAAAAAAATGTACTGTTAACTTAAATCTATGATAGATGTTGAATGAACTCAAAAATAATAGTTAGTTCAACTTAGTGGCACATTTTGAGTACCAGATACTTTCCATTATAATTTAGTTATACTGTTTGGGTTTACAGTGCATCGTTTACATTGTAATCCATTTATTTGTAATATTTGGCATGTTTGTGTGCTGCTGCGCGTCCCTCTGTGTGTAATAAGCAGAATGTATGCGCGATTTGCACCCGCCTATAGCCGCATATTCCTAACGCGCTCTTTAAATAACTTAACAAATATTGCGCTGTTGACTTTAGACTTTAGAGCAGGTTTGAGTGAGTCTATGGCGCAGTCTATTTTCAGTTCCTCAAAATAGCAACGCGCCAACAATGCGCATGAACACACCTCTTTTATAGACCAGCACGCCTATGGGCACAAATGCATTTGCGATTTAAACAACGCGGCGCAGGACGGGAAAATGAGAACTGTTGATACTTATATGAGACACAACAAAGAACCCCATCAAATCTTTAAAAGTCATGAAAGAGAACCTTTGAGCAATAAAATGTTCATCTGGGACACAGCAGTAGGTGTTGTGAATCAGTACTTTGTCCTCTTATGAAAATTAACCATGTTTTTTTATGGTAGAAGTGTAGTAACTGTGTTTTTTTGGCGCATTGATTACTTAGGGCAAGACCATGGTTTTACTACAGTAACCATCGTTTACTATGGTTTTTACAAAAAACATGGTTTTCAAAACCATGGTTATTTTGTGATAAAAGCATGGTTTTTCTATTTTAACTGTAGTAAAACCATGGTAAATTTTCATAAGGAGACAACGAGAACAGCATGATTCACTCGTTTCATCTCCAGTTGTGACCGAAATGCAGAGACGTTTATTCAGGCCGACATCTATTGTCCAGCAGGCCCTGACGACAGACACGAGGCTTTTTACAGTCAAAGTTAAAATTAGCCGATTGTTCACCATGTCCAATGACTCACCTGTGGAAAAACGAAAAGCGATACGAAATAAAATAAATTTCAGTTCTTGTTTATGTGCCAAATTGTTGCTATTGGATGGGCCTCCGGTGAGGACAGGCGTATTGTTTTGTCAATTTGTACGGCGTTTGAAGCTCATTAGGCACGGTTCGTTCAGGCGAGGAAAGCTGATAAAACATGACGAGTTTAATTGAATATGTAGGCCATAGGTCTGTCAGATAGAGGAATTCAGTGCCAGCTAACACGAGGATGGCTGAGAGCCGATCTCCCACTGGAGCTCAAATGAGTCATGGCCACACACCAAAGGTTATGTGAACTTTATTCTGACAAACATTCGCCTGGATGTGAATCATAAAACTGATTATTTCTCTTCAAATGTGTTTTCTTGCACAAAGTTTTCCTTTTGACGGGAACATAATCAATGTCATATTAGGGTTGACATGTCATATGTTTACTATGTGAAAAGTTACATTTAATTATTGTGTATTTGTAAATTCTGCCATCTTTTGTTTTCATCCTCATTTCATTCCAGATCTGTACGTGACTCTTTCTTCTGCAGAACACAAAAGACGATATTTTGAGAAATGTCTCAGTGGTTCAATGTAAGTCAATGGGGTTCAGTGTTGTCTGGTTACCAACATTCTTTAAAATATCTTCTTTTATGTTCCGCAGAAGAAAGAAAGTCACACAGGTTTGAAATGACGCCAGGTAAATAAATGATTGGATAATTTTCATTTTCGGGTGAGCTGTCCCTTTAAATGATTGATTCATTTTTACTATATATTTTAAACAAGCATCCTCCGATGATTTTAGATTAAACACAGTCACCGCACGACTTCATTTCGTTGTCGCACACAGTGGAAATGCTTTCAAACCGGATTGAGAAACAAGTTTTCTAAGATAGTGCCCGACTGCTAATATGTTCTGAAGATAGGTGGCCGCCCAGCATCTGTCCGTCTCTCTCTAATCTACTCATATCTCTTCATATCTCACACACCCACCACTAGTTAAATTTACCTCTGATCTTTGCTCTATAACCACAGAGAAAGTATTGCTGGCTTTCAGGGTGCAATACCCTTGACATCTGTGTCTTATGGATGTCAGGCGTTATGTGCGTTAGTGTTTCATTCTGTTATCGGTGTATTTGGGTGAATATCAGAAATATACGCTAGCAGACAGTTTTATTACATACACAATTGTCTTTTTGTCTAAAAGTTTTAATTTATATAGACCGTTTCATCAGACGCACATGCCCGGACTGCAGTTAAAGGGACACTTCACCAAAAAATGAATATTCTGTCATTATTTCCTCACCTTCGAGTTGTTCCAAATCTGTATAAATGCCTTTGTTCTGATGAACACAGAGAAAGATATTTGGAAGAATGCTTATAACCAAACAGATCTCAACACCCATTGACTCCCATAGTAGGAAAAAAACAATGGTAGTCAAAAGTGCCCCAGAACTGTTTGCTGTCCTACATTCTTCAAAATATCTTCTTCTGTGTTCAGTAGAACAAAAAAAGTGATTACCTCCTACTATGGGAGTCAATGTGGGGCAAAATCTGTTTGGGTATAATCATTCTTCCAAATATCTTTCCCTGTGTTCATCAGAACAAAGGCATTTATACACATTTGGAACAACTGGAAGGTGAGGAAATGATGACAGAATTTTAATTTTTTGGTGAAGTGTCCCTTTAACTTCCGGTCTGTGTTTGGCTAGTGTCCAATAATATAACTGTATTGTCAACTTATATATAGTAGTGCAAGTCATAATTTTAAGACCAGGCATGCATCAAAAGGATGTTTTCCTGTTTCAAAAACCAATGCAAGACAACAAACTGAAATATATAGAATGATTTACCATCATATATTACATTTTTTTAAAGTAAAATGAGGTTTAAAAAATCTTTAAAGGAATATTTAATGACACAATGTATTAAAAATGGTTAGTCTTTAAATGTTGTATCTTTTATTGACTTGATGTTTATTGTTGTTGTTTGATGTATTTTTGTAATTTATACTTGTTGGGACCCCAGGAAAAGTAGCCACTACCTAGGTAGTGGCTAATGGGGATCCAAATAAATAAACTATTTAATAGTATATATTATGTTAATAGTACCATTTATATTATTATTTTTTTTATAATAATTGTAATAAATAAATAAACAAATTTGTTGAATGGGTCCTGTAGTTCAGTCGCATTTAATGAAACCGTATGGTACATTGAAATCTAGTGGTTGACTTTGGTATCGCAGTCTAAATTCAAAATATTGGAAAGACGAGTTTAGCCAAGTAACAGTTGTGTACCGGAAGTTAAGGGCAGTCCAGGAACGTGCGCACGCGCTGTAACCTTTTCCTATGTTGTCACTTTGAAACTGCATTAATTCATTCTAATAGATCTAGAATTTTTCATTTTTGGGGGGGCTGCATCTTCTGCAGCTTTATTTCTAGAAGACATTTGTTCAATATCTTTATTTATTTTTTAAATGAAGTTGAAATCACTGTCTCGTGTCGTTTCTGCAGGATCATACATCATCACTTAACAACCTCAGAGCTCACGGCGTCTCTGTCTTGAAAGGGTTATATGTTATCCTTAAAAATCAATTTCACTATGAGGAAAATGAATGAGATTTTACTTCCGTCATAATTTGCTGTCAGCCTGCGGCGCTTCATTTAATCTGAAGGGGATTCTAGATTATAACCTACTGTACGCCATCACCTCTTACAGTCTTTCAAAAACGTGATCGTTTACAGATGGAAAATGTTTGTTTTTATAATGGAGAGACATAAATAAAGAATAGATGTTACGGTGAAATAAAAACTATTAATTAACCTGAATTTAATTAACACATTTGATTATAATATAAGGTGTGAACTTCACATCTCTGTGAATAAACAATCACGCGTGTGAATAACACAATTAAATCAATTAAAGTATTTTTAATGAAATAATAAAACACAATCATTATTTGAGGATCAGCTGGCTCCCAACACATGAGTTTTAATTACTAGATGTTAAATGAACCTACAACCTACAAGTAACCTACAGTAATTACGTGTATACAGATTTCCTGACCTCATTAAAACACATGATAAAAATTACGTTTGGTTGTAGCCTTACAAGGTCATGATTGAAATAACTCAGTCTTATATTAAATGCATTTATTGGTGTCTGTACCTTTAAGACAACCCCCACACTTACAATTTCATGTGTGAATGGTCAGAGTCATTATTTAGAAATCGACTCAATCATTTCAAATTCATTTTTCATTCAATTTTCATCAACAAAATCGAGTTCATCGAGTTCTACGCTGTTATGATATCATAAACATATCTTACGATACTATACCAACGGAAGTATCGTGATACCAAGTAGTATCACAATGTCGTGCCATGTCCATAGTTTAAATCTACAAATGTCGTAAAAACACAGATCGAGATTAAACATTTTGTATTTACTATAGTAAACTGTAAGATACTGTAATATATTTCACTTTTCAAAGTAAACTACAATATTTTGTATGATTAACTATAGGAATTGGATAAATTGTATCGCAAAAGTATCCTACAGTGTAGAACATACTGTAGTATACTTTGATATTTAGTATGACAAGACGAAAAAACACTAGTGCCCAGGAATTTTAGTATAGTTTACTACAGTAAACTTTAAAGTACACTAGAACATTTTTCACATAGGAACTAATTCAAATATGCAACAAATTTAATTTATACAGCAATGTTTGTAAAGGGAAATAGTTTCAGTTTTGTTGAAAACGGCTGATTTATTCAAGGGCAAAGACACTGTCGCTGAATCATTATCTCGTACGAATTGTTTAAAACACGGATTCATTTAGGAGAGAAACATCGCAAAAAGTCCGATGTAAGTGTTCAAATGAACGTTAATGTGCATATGCAACATATCATACGGTACTTTGATACTACCGTAAAAAAAAACAGCGGCATCGTGGGTATTTTGAAGCTTGAGTATCACGATACTACTGTAGCATCCGGTACTGTGTGCAACCCTTCTTCACAGTTCATTCACATAATAACATGTACATATTGAAATCCTGTATAAATGATGCTGTATGTTTAATTTCTCCTCTCCTCCTCACAGATAACACGTCCATGGCCTCTCAGACCGCTGTAAGCATCCGGATACTGGATGTCAATGACAATCCTCCCGAGCTGGCGACTCCGTACGAGGCGTCTATCTGCGAGGATGCCAAACCCGGCCAGGTGAGATAAAGTCTCTCTACTTTGCGTATTGTGAAGTCACATCAATCTAATCACAAACTTCCAGACTCTTTATCGATATGATTACATCTGCATTTGAACGGAGGGGGAAATGAGATCCGTTGTTCCGCACAGAGTAAATCATCAGCGACGCCTCCGGGATCATATCTGCGGTCAGAAGACAATAGCTCAGTGGCTTCTCGTGTTGATAAAGCTGTCAGGTCTCGATAGGAACCTGGGAGAGAACGAATGGCATTTCCATGAAAGCATATGTGACGAATATTCATTCATTTCACGGCGTTCGTGGAACATCAGGCGTGCGGTGTGATGAAGTGATGAGAATCTAATTGCATTGTGGCCTCTTTGATTCGGTTTGACGGCGGTTTACAACACTTAACCGCATTTGGTTTTATAAAGCTCAATATTTCGCCTCATCCCTGCGGGCTAATGTGGTTTGGCTCGGCTCGTTCCTCTGTGGCCGGACGGTCTGAAAGATGCTTCTGACCTCTCCGGACCGCCAAACCTGGACGGAAATATTGAAGTCACTGCAGAACAATTGGCGTGTGCTAGCGAGTCAATCACTTTTCCTTTTTTGTGTCGAAATACTTTCATTATGTTGCTGTGCTCCTAGTTTGGACCTTTTTCAATTGGAACGAATGATACGTTTGTCCCGAAGGCAATTTATAAACTCATCAGTCGCAAAAAACTCTTGAAGCAAACTCACCTGCTTCACTTTGTAGCAACTTGTTTCACATCTTTGCTCTTGTTTACACGTGGAATGAAAATGAAACCGGGTGTGACTTTATATTCTCTGTGAAACACTATTCTGAATAATATACTACTCGCTGTTTTCTGTTTAATGAAAGGGAATGAGGGCTGGGACTGTCGATCTTAAAAATATAAAACAAATGGCCCTTGTGACTCTGAAATACATTGGTCATAATGTGAAAGACAAAGAGAATACAAACAATGAAAGAGAAAAAAAGTGATGTAGTTTGTTATTTTACTCTTTCAAAATCACTTCACATAAAAGTGTTTGTTTGTCCAAGAGCTGCTACACACTACTTCTGGTACTTCTGTCCTGAATCGACTGAATCACGTTGTTTTGTTTAAGGTACAAAGAGACGCGGCCATTAACACGTCACTTCACCTTCAATAGCTTTAATCACACAGTCCTGAACATGAAAAATATACATTTACAAATCAATGCTTATATGAAGTGATGTAAAAGCTCAGTGTTTGTGAGTCAGTCTAATCCCACTTTTTTCCTAAACAGTTTTTCTCAGTTCTACTACAAAATCAGCAATCTAGTAAAATCATGGTAAACATGTGGTTAGCCACGTGTCTTTGGTTTTGTTAAAGAGTAAAACCATGGTGCATTTGTAAAAACTCGTCATCATCATCATCATGGTTTAAAATACGTTTTCTGTAGGCAAAAGAAATGAAACCTGACATTATTTTTTGCATCTTGACACAGTTTTCTTGACCGTGATATTGTTTTCTTGCCTCTGCTTCTCATTATTGAGTGCATTGAAGTGCAGTTTTAGAATTGGTCTTTTTAATGATCTCTAAGCCATTGTTTGTCCTGGTTTGTCCTGAATATTTCCCTCCTTTCATTTCAAGGGACCAGAGGAACACACAGAACAACAAATAAGTTGTTTTCAGCTAGAAATGTCATGAAAGTTGTTCTGCCGTTCACTTGGCCTCAGCCTTTCAAAAGACAAAGTGAAACAACTTGCTTTGGAATCATAGACGTTTGTGTGTGCGTGCGTGTGTCTTCTGAAACTCTAATGGAGACATCTGTGAGATTTCTGACTCTTCTCAGGAGAAATATCTGAGACGGAGATGAGATTTGCGCAAGTTTCCATGTGCTAATTAATTTAATTCGTTGAAGAGAAATTTTTGAGATACGTAAGAGATCTCATCTGGGATTACATACGAAAACGAATATCTTATCTTATTATTTTATTATTTATTTATTTTATTTTATTAATTGATGTTTATAATATTTTGTTTCCTAATGTAGATTATAAGATATTATTATTATTATTTAAAGCACCGAAACACTAAAGTTTTACTGTTTGATCCTGAATGTATCAAGATCATATGAAGTGTATCTAAATCTTATCTCGGTGTGTTCATTAATGATTAATATGTCATTTACAAATGCATTATAAAGCAGTTATAACTGCGTAAATAAAAAGGGATTCTAATGAAATACCTGCCAAATAGTGAGCCATTAACTCACATGTTATAAATGTTAAATAAATGTATTTATTCATTATTTATTTGCAAAATGAGGCTGTCAGACTGGAGACTGTAGGGTGTTATGTTGTTTTTCTTATTATTGTATATTTCATATCTTATGTCACTTTTCAAACCATGTTGCTTACTAGATACGATTCTGAATGTCTTACGGTGCCCTCCAGAATGCCTTCAGATCATGATGCTTATCCAAAGCAGTTTTTTCTTGCTTACCAAGATAAATTCGAAGACATTGGGAATCGGATCAGGTCAGCAACATGGTTTGAAAAGTGACCTAAGATATGAAATATACAATAATAAGAAAAACCAACATACAGTCTCCCGTCTGACAGCCTATTTTACAAACAACATCAAGATAATAATGAATCTGCTTTCGAATCAAATAAATAATGAATAAATACATTTATTAAGCATTTATAACATGTGAGTTAAAAATGGCTCACTGTTTGGCAGGCATTTCGTTAGAATCCCCCTTTTTATTTAAGCAGTTATAACCGCTTTATAATGCATTTGTAAATGACTTATTAATCATCAATGAACACATTTATAAATGCTTTATGAAGGGAACCTTAATGCAAAGTGTTACCCTTATCTCATATTAAATGGGGCTGGCATCACCAGAATCGAGGTTTTGATTCCCAGTAACGGAGGTAGTGTAAAAATATATACTATACAACTGAAACGCATTGTGAATGTCTCTCTGCTGTATAAATGTAAATGTAAGCAGGCTTCTGAGGAACATTGGCCTAAAAGAAAGACAGTATTCCTTGAGAAAAACCAAAGCACATCTGATGTTGGCAGTGTAGGTGCTCAGATTAGCTAAAGATAGGCTTCGTGTTTCTGGAAGAAACACAAAGCCGGATGGGTGGCGGAAGTCTAACACTTCCCACAACTCCACAAACACCATCCCTACTGTGAGAACAGTGTTGCTAGCTTCATGCCGTGGGTCTGCTTTTCATCTGGGCATCTTGTTAACTTATAGAAAGAATGGGAAGTACATGATACAAAGAGAACCAGAAACAGCCGGGCGAGCGTTTATCTTCCAGCAGACGAATTCAGAGCGAAAGGGCCAAAATACCTGCTGTTTCCGAAGTGCATTTAAGGTAAAAAATGATCTGTCTGCCTCCCCCAAACAAAGGCGTAACGTAATAAATATCTCTCATTAAACGCAATACTCTTCGGATGCCCCCCGCTGTAGCCGTCTAGATCCGGCGTTTCTAATAGCTTTACCATAACCCGTAACGTGTTTAGGTGATTTGTCGCGCGTCACCCCGGGGTCCTTCATCGGAGTGTCTCGACTAAATTGGCTTAGTTGAGCAACACACGATCATGGACGGTGCTGTTTGTACCGTAACTACAAGCACAAACACGGGGCCACACGCTTGCTGCATGATTAATCACTATGGTGATTGTGTTGGAAACCAGCGGCCCTGTGGAGGAACGCGCAATTACGTTCCTTCATCTCTCATCTGGGATTGATGCATCTATGGCCAAACCTCCTGCTCCAGACTCGCGGCTCATTCAGTGAGACATCAAACGGTTTTTACATCTACGCGTTTGTCTCTTTGGAAAGTTATTATAGTAAAAGTGCAGTAGCCATATTTCTTTGTGAATTGTATAACCACTGTTTACGATGGTTAAACATAGTATTCTAGTAAAACCATGGTAAATTTGATGTTTACTGTGAAACTATGGTTGCATTTTCGTAAGGGTCTGTGATAGAAAACGTATACATGTTTACTCTTTTATTTTTAAGTATATTTTTGGGGCTTTTATGCCTTTAAGATAGAGTACATTGAAGAGTAGTCAGGAAGACATTGAGAGGAGACAGGGGAGCAGGACCGGTAAAGGACCGCCGGTGACCATGACAACCTGACGCTATGTGTCAGCGCACTTACCACAAGGCTATTTATTTACCGTTATTGTATTGGTTTCCCTCATGTGGAATAGATCATGTTAAGTAACCATGGCAACAGCACGTTTTCTCAAAAAATATATATTAGTACTTTTATTATATAGTGCTTATTTTGATGAAAAGAAAGTTCGGTTTGAGTTACACAGGGTTCACACCAAACGCGAATTAAGCGTTTTGAACGAGTAAATTAAATACAAAGTCAATGCAAAGACGCGTATAGAAGCGAACTCGCGGCAGGAGGTGTGAATGGTGTGAATCGCGCATCAATCTCGTCTTCCCCAAAGGTTGAAAATATTTGTCAGAACGCATCACTCACGTGAAAATAACGAACTTTTCCCGCGAGTTATAAGGACCGTGGAACGTGATAGTTCGCGTTTGGTGTGAACCCAGCATTAGAGACAAACGTTAGTTTTAAATTTCGGATGCAAGTTCTTGTGCAGTTGGAGAACAGGGTTTACCACAGAGACGTTCTCTGTACATGCGTCTCTTATGATTGAGAATGTGACATTATTTTTACGCTCCGCTGGGAGCCCAATTATCAGGCTTTGTTTATGTGCCACACTAGCTTCGGCTTTCTCCGCATCTGCGCTCGCTAGTATCATTCCTTGTTTATGATGGGAAAAGAGTGAAATCAGATTAGCCTAAGCCGCTAAATCATGGAGTTTGATCCCATTTGAAGGATGACAACACAGCGTATTTGTTTGTGTTTAAAAGGTGAATAAATCAGACAGAATGAGGGAGAAAACAGGGCTTAGCCGATGCAGCTTTGAGAGCTCCACTCCCCCTCCAGTGACGTGACACCGGTGTTGAGCATGGAAGGAGAAAGTGTTTGAGCTAATATGAATTTAAACATCAGGTAGACGGACTGGACTGTTTTGTTATTTGTATAAAGAGGCAACCAACCCACGGTAATAAGGGGTGTTTTTCCTTTAAAAAAGTACTCTTGTGGTACCATGGTACAGTGATGGTATTGAACAGGTACTGTATGATTATTTCATTTCAATTTCATTTCCAAAAATTAAATAATTCTTAACTTTACTTTACTTTAAAGTGTAGTAATCGTGTTTTTGGTTAGTTGATTACCAGTTGCATTACCATAGTTTTGCTACAAATGTCATGGTTAAAACTACAAAATTACCATTACTGTAAGACCTAGTCATTTTGTGGGTACTATTGTTAATTCTGTGGGTAGTGTAGTAAAACTATGGTTATTTTTCATAAGGGATTTATAAGATAATCTAATGTAGCCTATATCATAAACCATGCTTTTATGTAAAAAAAATGAATAAATGAAAGATGTTTCTAGGGCTGTCAAACGATTAATCACAATTAATCGCATCCAGAATAAAAGTTTGTGTTTACATAATATATGTCTATGTACTGTGCATATTCATTTTGTATTTATAAATACAAACACATATTTAGGAAATATTTACATGTATTTATTTATATTTTCCAATAAATGAAATTATATTTAAATGTTTATTAATTTTTAGATTTTTCTTCAATATATGCATGGATGTGTATGTGTTAATAAATACACAATTATTTTTCACAGATACATATTATGTAAACACAAACTTTTATTCTGGATGCGATTAATCGTTTGACAGCCATAAATATAACAAGTAGACATGTTTAATTCTGTTCTGTTTTGTTTTGTACCAAATGAGAAGCAAATCAGTATCAGTAGTGTCAGTGCAGGTCGTTTTATAATCAAATGCTGTGGTACTTACATAGTACATTGAAAGCTTTGTCCTACATTTTACATTTCTAAAATATCTTATATCATCAGATCCACTATTTCTGTTATTAATATGGCATCATCTGGATGCCTGGCCCTTGTTCTGATGGACATGTGAAATGCGTGACATTCAATTCCTGACCCTGTGGTATTTGAATTGATCAGATATAAAGAGACAGATATCATATAGTTGAGCGTGTGTAGGAAAGGCCGCGTGGAGAGGCAAATACTAAGAACGGCCCGAGGCCGCGACGGCTGTCAGCTCTGCACCACACGTCAAACGGCACGAGTGGCTCTGCATGACAGATCACACGGGTCTCACCCTCCCGTGGGACAGTCCCGGTCACATGACCACTGTTTCGGGTTTGGAACACATACACAGTTTTGTGTTGATTCGCTCATGTTATTTGTATTGATGCGGTATCCGACGTGTACAGTAAAACCATGAATTTAATGCTACAAAATACAAACTTTGTCATTTTCTTAATTGACATTTTTGTGTGGCAATCCAAAAATGAATGCTCTGGCAAAATACTATAAAATATTAAATGATATGCTTAATTTTCAGTATAAAAGTAAAAAAAACCCTGCAGTGTTTAAAAAGCGTCTGTCGCTCCGCCGTACACACCGAGCGTGTGAGTATTGTCTGTATTTTTATTCTGTTCCACTGGTGGAAAACCTCAAGAATTTATCGCAAATGTAAAGTTATGAAATTAAAACTATTTTTCTCTCCACTCGGTGTTTGGTTTTGGAGGTCAACTTCCACCTCCGCTGTGAGGCTCTTGGAGAAGACCTCTGGTCCTGGACGACTCTGGAGAACGTGGAAGACTTTTGGGAGACTCTGCACATCTCACTTTCCAAGTCTTAACGGGTCATGAGGGGGCTGTTGGGTGGAAATCTAATTACATGATGTTGCTTGAGGGAGCTGTGTTTGCCACTCAATAACCTCCCACACAAACTGAGCATCTCTCTCTCTTCACGTTGTTTTTCTCTCTCTGCCTCTCTCAGAAGTCCCTTTTTGTTCTCTGTTTAACCTTCTTACCTCCTCCGTTCCCCTCCAAACACCCTTAGGCATTAGTTTTGCCCAAAATTAGATGTCACGTGACCTTTGTTATTTTTGTCCTTGGCTTTCCAGTTAGCGTTTGATGGAAGAATGGCATTCCATGCATTCATTTCATTTTGTCATCCTTCTTCCTTGTTTCTTGCGCTCAGACAAGATCATTTAATTATTTTATTTCAAATTCCAAATGATTTTGATTGGTTCTCATGGTTTAACAATTCTTCAGCTCTTATTATTCTCTTAAATTGAAATGTATTTAAATATTTCATTTGTAGACTAATAGTTATCATTCTTGGTGTGAACGGCCCTTTCAAGTTCTGCAGCTGGTCAGAGACCAAACGTCCTGTGTTGGAATAAAATCCAGCATGTCCCATTTCTTACTCTTTCTTCTGTCCTGATAGTTTGTGTGCAGTGCTGTGCATGTGTTATGATTAAAGCTGTTGTGTTATTATCAGTCACAGACAGAAGAGCGGCTCTCGCTCTGAATAATAAAGCTTGTTTGTTTAGTTCACCGTCGTCGTTCATAACCATTAACAGCTGTAAATACTCACAGTCTTCACAATTATGTTTTGGGATCTCTTCACTTGTCATTGAAGTCTTGCGGGATGATTATTTGTTTTATCTTGTTTGTCTGCCAGTTTAGACTTAGTTTTCCATAGTGGTCCACGTCCTGGTCTTGCTGTTGGGTTAATAGTCTTAATCTCAGACCCCATGAAATGAACTTGTACCGTGAGAATCGGATTGTATGATGTGTTGTATCGCATCCCCCCCGAGAGTGTTTTTATTATTCTGCAAGGAAACAAAATAGATTTAAAAATATTGTTGTTTATGTTCAGGAGGGTTTGTAAGGAACAGCTAGCAACTTTCTCTGCAGATTGTCATGTGAGTGATTAGTAAATGTTATGCTGATCTTTCAGGAATTCAAAGGTATTTTGTAAGGTGGTTAATTCGAATGAACTTTTATGACGTGAATTGAAGAAAAACGCATGATTATTAGAAGAAAAATAAAAAAGAAGCCCCACCTCTAATTCCTAAATACAACCATAATTGGCACAAAAGAAGATCAAACTAAAACCTAAGAATGAAATCTTATAATTCATAAAATAGTAACAAATTGTCATGAGATTGGTAATTGTGAATAAGGGTAAGATAGTTTTGTACTTCATTGATTTTTTGTTTATTTTTTTAACCAAAAATGTTAAAATTGCATCATTTCAAATGTTCATTTTACTAAATAACATGAAGAGTTTATTTCCAAAAAGAGATAACGCCGTTTTAACATTTTTTATTGTGCATTCCACTTAATATGAATCAAACTGCAGTTGGTTTGTTTTGATTTAAGACATGATGACTCAGAAAATACAGCGAACTAACACAATAAAAACATGATATAAAACATGATTTTTGAAAACGTTTAAAAACAAAGTCATCTCTTTTTGGAAAGAAACTCTTCACATGTTCTCTGGGTTTTTAACAAACGCGTGTCAGTTATTAAACTCAACCAGATAACATTGTGTTTCGCGTCTTTGTTAGGCCACGCGCTCTTCATCTCAAATAATGTGGGCTTTGTAAGCACTTCATTCAGTTATTGTTGGTTATTTATATGATTGTAGTTGTGTTTTATATGTTGTGCTTCGTGGAAAAAGCAGCAGCATGTGTGTTCATGACAACCTGAGAGAGTAAATAACAGATCTTTCATTTCTGAATGAATTGTTCCTTTAAAAGCAACAGTGAACGGTACGTTTCTCCTCACGGGAGTCAAAGCAAAGTCTGTCAAACCCGCCGCGTCCTCCTGGACTTAAAGACAATCACAGCGGCTGAAGCTTTAATCATCGTGAAGGGAAACATCAGTGTTAGCGTGAGGTCTCCTCGGAGTGTAGTAGACGCGTTTGTCCTTGCTTTCACATTGAGTCTTTGTGTGCGCGATTCCTTTTTGTTTTCCAGCCCGTGTTTTAACGCGAGCGTTCCGCTCTCTGTCCTCATTCAGGGTTCGCCAAAAGAATTTTAATGGACTTTTTCTCTCTGGACTTTAATTTCAATTTAGGATTTTCAATCACCTCCTAAAAACAGGCGTGAGTCTTCTGATGACCGTGTAATGAGAAAAGAGCAAAGGGGGATCGAGGGAATTTTAGCGGGTTCCTCTTGACGTGTCGCGCACTCGTTCGCCCGGTTCTCGATACCTCACGTCCTTCTCTTCCATCTGTCGTCTCACAAAACTCACTGCCGGCGTAACTGGGCCCAGTCTCAGAAAACGTCACACCCACTAGACTTGTCATCTAAGTTTTGTCTCTAAATGTTTTATGTGTTTTTTCCCTCAGCTCATTCACACCATCAGCGTCGTGGACAGGGACGAGCCGCAGTCCGGACATCGGTTTTATTTCACGCTGGCGCCCGAGGCCTCCAACAACCGCCATTTTACCCTGTGGGACATTAAAGGTGAGACTGAAACTTCATTTGATCTCAGATGTTATGTGTGCTCTTCTTAAACTTGCGTTTAAAGAAATCCCCCGTTTGTTGAGTCTGTTGCTATTCAAATTGTGTTTTTCCAGTATCTTTGTGCAAACTTCCTTGTCGTTCTTCGCTATCGTTTCTCCTCTGATGAATAATCACTTTTGCACACCCTCAGGCCTGTTGTCGTGTACTGGCGGTCCCTCGACGGACTCTGACCCACGTGGGGTGTCAGAAAGTTTGTCTGCGCTTCTTCAAAGACCAATACGAGGAGGAAGAAAGCGTTGCAGCGTTGACAAACGGCGTCTTTCATGAGCGCTCCCGAGAGGTGCACCACCATGACACTTTTATGACATCACCTTCTGTTAGAGCATCTGCTGTTTGTGCGAGGAGAGCGAATAAGAGCTGTTTTATATTTCTGTCCAGTTCACATTCAAGAGTTGTTTTGTTTTGCGTTGGGAATTCGGTTATGAAGTTTTGCTTTTGATTGTTTTGGGCGATCATTTAAAGAACCCCTGAAATTCTGTTGTTTTCTTGTTTGTTGGCTTTTGGGCATATGTATGATGACAAGTTTACAAATGACACTTTTATAAGATTTGAGCATTTATATCAATGACATTATCTTGTTTGTAGGAGCGTATGGAGATATTTGTCCAATAGAAGTTTGGATAGAATAAAAATGCGTCAATACCAGCATCTGAATATAAAATTCAATTCATTTCACAATGTTTCATTGTTGCAAAGCAGCTTTACAGGAAGAAAGACAAAAATAAACAAAAATTTCACTAAATAAAATAAAAGGGTGCATCTTCGCTTTTGATTGTTGACGGAGATTGCCGGGGCTGGGATGATCAGTTAAATAGCAAACTTGATTTTTATATTTTCTGAAGAAATGGGTTTTTCCACGGAAATTAGTAAAAGATGAGGTAACACACACAGTTTCTGCCAATCTCATATTAATCTTGAGTACCTATGGAGTAGCTCTGCATACTTTGTATCTTCATCGAGTATTTAGTTTGATCACATTTATAAAAGACAGATACAGCTGTACCATTATTTCTGAAAACAGCCGAGCCCCTGGAGGCTTGCAGGGGGACGGGACTACAGCACGAGCACACAACACATCATCGCATTATCCCTGCATAACTGTTGATTCACTATAAGTTTGTGTTGTTTACATAATGCACGTATGCGCCAATTGACAACAAAACACAGACATTTGACGCAGTTTCACTTACCGCGTGCAGTTCATGTCCAGCATCTTTTAGCGCTGGAACCGCTCCATCTATCAGTTTAAACGATCTCCAAAACCAGCGTTATATCCACCGTTTATATAACATTCCTCGCCGAAATGCAGTGAACAAACAAACACAGCTGAACTTCAGTACTCTCGCTGGTTGACACGTGGGCGTGCACTTTTTCTCGCTCTCGCTGGTTGACGCGTGGGCGTGCTTTTCCAGGAGAATTATCCAGTAAGGGACTAAGAAAAGTTGTTACGTAAGGAAGTTTCATGTTTCAAATTCAAGTTTTTTGACAAGTTGGCCATGGCAAGCATGAGAAGACAGCACGTTTAACATTGTAAAGAAGTCAGAATCAGAAGGAGCTTTATTACCAAGTATGTTTACACACACAAGGAATTTGACTTGGCGACGGGAGCTTAGTGCAGAAGAAAGTATACACATGGTGCAAACATAGATGAAAGAGATGAAATACACATTAAGATAGAAAAAAATGAAAATTGAATAATAACAATAATGCACTATGTACAAAAGTGAAAAAATATAGACAAAAAACAACACATAATTGTTTAAATGAATGTGCAGACGTGTTATTTACAGGTTTATCGTATTGTTTCTTGCATGAAACACTGCACCACCCCTTTAAGGTAATGTTTGACTCATAGTCTCAGAATTGCAAAAAAAATATTCATGAGGTCATTAAATAAGCATTTACATGGATTGGATGATGTCATCTTATTTTGCATTGATATTTGCATAGATATATTCTCTCATGTAAATGTTGTGTGTTATTTTGGTGGGCTCCCGTCAGACTGCACGGGCCAGTGTTACCGTGGGTCTCTTTAGAGACGTGTGTGAGCTGATGTGACGCTTCAGTAAATGAAAACTGATGTGACAGGATGGAAATGTCAGAGGAGGGATGCAGGGAAATGTCAACGGAGCGCGTGAGGGTCTGCGAAAACACAAACACGTACATGCACGCTCGAGCATAGAGACGCACACACACTTCAGCAGAGAGAGAGATGCACACACACACAGTGAGGTTAAAGAGGCATTCACCTCGACACAAATGATCATGAATGCACCCGCCATGCAGTTTAAACACTGAGAGGATGAAAACTGTGCAACAGTGATGCACTTTTAAAGAGACATGCACTTATCTTTCAGCTTATGTTAAATGTTAGGCAGGTGTAAGTTTTGGTTCTGTGTGAATGAAATGTGAAATTAGAGTCTCGTTGCTGTTGTCATGACGATCTGCACACATCTGTATGTGAATCGATGTGACGTCGTCTTTGCAATGTAAAGGTGGGGAAATTCAGTATACATCCGTAAGTAGATGTTAGCGGGAAGAGTTGCGATTAAATATACAAATTTTGCAATGACACAAATTGTTACGTTTCTGTTGTGTCATGGCTCTGCTTCCTTAGTCATGTTTTTCTTGGTCCTGTAGCAGAGCCATGACAAAGTCTTTGGTTATGTGTGGAGAGAAACATATTATTGTCCGTTTGACAATAATATACGTTCTCTCCAGTGTCTTGTCATTGACCCCATTCCTCTCGTTTCCTCGATATCTTTCCCTGAGTGTTTAATGTCCCACACCTGCCCCATGTCGTTATCCCTCGTTTGTCTTCCCTTTATATACCCTCTTGTTTCTTTGTCCTGTGCTCTTGTATTGCGTGTACTGCGTTGTGTTGGATGGTGGTGTGGTCATGTGGTCATGTTCGTGCGTTTACCCGTGTTCCTGTTCCTGTTCCTGTTCATGTTTTGTGCCTGATATTATTTAAGACGTTTGGTCGTGTCCTTGAGTTTAGTTATTTGTCTTGTTTTCATTTTGCCCCCTCGTGGGAAGTCTTTTGTTTTATATTTATTCCTTAGTTCTGTTTTCCCCCATTGTGGGTGTTTTTTGTTCTGTTTTGTTGTTAAATAAATATTTCTGTTAACCCCTTCACTGCCGTTGCCTGCGCTTGGGTTCTTCTGCCAATTTTCCTGACATGTTGACTTAGATTTTTATTACAATGGACCCTTTTCACGCATCTGGGTTTCTCAGCAGCGGAAGTCATCATAGTTGGGTAAACTTCTATAGCGGTGAATGGGAGACCACCAGAAATATATACTGTATTTGCATTCTCATTTGCTCAAATAGCAAAAGAAAAACTCAAAGATAGTGTTTTTACTAGTTTCAAGAAAATAAGAAAAATAGAGAGAGTCTGATAACGGCAGTCAAAAGAGAGAATGACGTCAAATTTACCGTGACTTGCATAGACGCTGTATAAAAACAAAACCCTCATATTAGCGTTAAATATTGGTCACACTTTAGAATAGGGACCAATTCTCACTATTAACTACGACTTTTGCCTCAATTAACTCCTAATTACTGCTTATACGGTAGTTTTTAGGTATTGGGTAGGATTAAGGGATGTAGAATAAGGCAATGCAGAATAAGGGGTCATTCAGACAGAACGCGTCTCTACGTCTAAAAACGCGAGACGCAGCGCTCAGATATCAAAAGACGCGTGTAACGGTCATGCACGTCTGCCACACACACACACGCACGCACGCACGCACGCACGCACGCACGCACGCACACACGCACGCACACACGCACGCACACACACACACACACACACACACACACACAGTGAGGTTAAAGAGGCATCCACCTCGACACAAATGAATGCACCCGTGTTTACATAGAAAAACAACGGGAAAGTAGCGCATTGGAATGGAAAAATGGCCCCTAAGGGATTAGTACGTGCTTTATACATACTAATACACAACCAATATGCATGTTAATAAGCAAGTAGTTAATGATTCATTTGTGTACCTTAATATACAGTAAAGTGTAACCTATCTATTTTTTGTAATTTGATGGAATTTTTTTGCATTTAAGCATTTATAAAATTGTATTATAATTTATAATTAAATTATAATCAAATTAAAAATAAAACATTGTTTAAATGTGTTATGTTTGGTGTTTCAGGGTAAATGAATAGTCTGTGGTTTTATGCAGTAGTAAAAAACATAAAAATACGTCCAGTGTTTTTGTCCACACTGTTATTCTGCATTGCATGATGAAACTGGAGCCTGTTTTAATCAATTGCAAAGAAATGCAAAAGCAAGTTTTATTATTATTATTACTGTAATACAGAACTGAAAACCATGTAGAGCAGACATAATGTTTTTTTTCTCAATTTACTGCTACAATATTCAGAATGAGATTTTTTTTCTACTTACAGTAGTTAAAGATGATATATTACAGACAGGGTGTGTAAATGTTTTGAAAACGTCACAATGTAAAAATGTTATTAATCTTAAAAATAGCCTTCATTTTCATAATGCTTTCTGTATTTATTGATTGTGATTTGAAGGTGAATTATGACCCTGTCGGGTTCTTGACAGTTTTGTGACATTCACTCTCCTAAAAAGACGCCTACACAGGTATCCCGAACTATTCCCCGCTCAAAAGAGCACACTTTTAATCCTCCCACGTCCTGTAACGTTCCATACTTCTGTTTTCATGGACACTTTCGTCAACCTGTCAGACTGAATCTGTCACTTTTTTTCTGTTCAGCTCCCCGGCTCCGTGGTTCGTCCTCCTGCTGTGATCCGACACATGAGGACAAACACATTCTTTTAGATGGGAAACTTTTTAGTCACACGCAAAAACCTTTCTGCGCCATTGATGCGTCTGTCCTTTCATAATATAATATTTAATTTATCTCTTACTTTATGTGAATTGGGACGTCTGAATCATGAGAAAGAGAGAGATCTGGAGCTTTAGGAGTTTGATTGACAGCTTTAAACAACCCATCTTTTGCCTTTTCATTGTGGGCATCTCTTCTGGTGTCAGTCAATAGCACCAGGTTGTTTTCTTGGACTAGCGGACATTTGTCTGTCCTGGACGTTTGTCATGTGTATTTGCTCCCCTGCCGTGTGCTGGTGTGCTTTTGGTTAAAATGGAACATTTTGCACAATCAGAGGCCATTGTTACTTCTTACCTGTGTGCTTGAGGATGTTTTTTTATGTGTTCTCTATATTGAACACAACGTTAAGTCCTCTCGTCTCAGCTGGGCTTGTCATTGGCTGATCCAGTGATAAGAGACATCTTTCCATCTGTCACATGCAGTGGCTGTAAGATATTAGGATGCAGTAAATGTCATGACATTACATCACAAAATAACTAACCAGGTGGCATGTTTTTTCCTAAAAGAATTCTAGCATAAAGCTACTTTTCAGGCAAAAGACGTTTACCGAGGTTTGAAACTATGAAACATTTTGATGAAAAAGCCAATCTGAACTCTGAGGTTTTCTTCTGCTTCCTCTTCTTATCATTTAGGTGCTAGCTAACTAGACGCATAATAAGAGGTTGATTTTTATAGGTTTTATTAAGTTACTGATTGAGCAATTTGACAAAAGTCCTATTTCAAGAAGTCATGGCGGCCATATTTGCAACGTCAGCTATTTCAGTCCTACAAGGAAGAAAGAAATCGTTTAAGTCGCTTGCTAAGATCACAAAAAAACACTCACTGACATCGCCTGTGCTATAGATGTATTTCTTACGCTCAGTGTGTGATTAAAAACATATTTTGTTTCAGGTCGCTTCAGCTATCAGGCATGTGCGAGGCCCCTCCCTCTTTAATGATTTCTGATTGGCTCTTTTGCTGAAAGGCGGGGCTTCCTTCAGTAGAGTGGCAACTGTATTTTGATGTTGGACTTTTCCCCTTTTTAGTAATAAAACAGTGGCATCCTGTTCAAATATACAGCCGGGAAAAAATAAAGAGACCATTCCAAGTTGTTCTTACAAATCATCATTTCTAGGTGTATTGTGGTCATTTCAGACCAGAGTTGAGTGACATAAAGTCATCCAACAGCAACGTGAAAGACTGACAGCATGACAAGACGCTTGAAACTGTGATAAAAGTACAGGTTATCACATTAAAAGATCATTTTTGAACTTTTTCTAAATACATGTAGAAATATGACTGTTGTATTGCTTAAACGTGAATCTGAACTGGTTTTCTTTGCAGCATTTGAGGTCTTAAAAATACAGAGCATCTCTTCTGATATTTTCACTCATTTCTCCAGTTTTCATTTTCTGCAAATAAATAGAATATTAGGAACAACGTTTTTATTTGAAATTTGGCAGAAATACCGTTAGTCGTTCACAGAATGAAACAAAAAGGATCATTTTACCTAAACACATACCTAGAAATAGTAGGCTACATTCAGAAAAACTGAATATACTTTTACAATTGCTTTATTCTATTCTATTGTGTGCTTTACATTTACATTTACATATTTAGCAGACGCTTTTATTCAAAGCAACTTATACTATTCATTTGCTAGCGTCACGCTCTAACCACCGAGCCACAGGAAAGCGAATTTTGAAAGGATCTCTTAATTTCCCCTTGGCTGTATAATCTTTCATGTCTATTGCTGAGCTCTTTATAACACCAGATCTTCTTTTTTCAAGCACAGAAGGGGAAATAGATGTGTTGATGGCACGTTGTGTATTTATGAGAGCGAGAGTGTCTTCGAGAGGAGATTTAGCAGCGAGCTATTCTATCAGACTGCTTTAACTCAGCAGAAACTCTCTCCTCTTGTCTCTGAGCGTGTCGGCTAACACCGGCTGTATTTATCACAAACTTGTGTTCTAGCAGTAGAGATGACAGTGAAGTATGTGCTCTGTGATGAATCACTCGCCGCGCGTGCCGCTACACAAATGCATTACTCAACTTCTCGCTGAAGTTTTTCAGTGTTTTGCTTGTTGTGTTTTAGTAGTGTTTATACACATGTTGTCCATGAAAGCTAGTACGTTCTAAAGAGGGGTTAAAGTGAACAGCTCTTTTATTCTGTACGATGAGGTTGAAACATCATTTTTGCTACGAACACGTGATGATACGAATCAAGCTTTAGAATGTGCAGTGAAGGTCGGGCACATGCTGTGACTTTACAACCTTTCCAGTGATGTTCCCTTTCAAGTGTTATTCACTTTCTGTTTCAATGTGACATCTAGTAATCTTGACCATGTTGTTGTTTACTACCCGAGTACCCGTATGAAAAATACCAACACCGTGCTACTCTTATGCAAGTTTACTTTATGTGTTATTCCAAAAGCACCGTAGTACTCCTGTCGTGTCCAGAATCTTTTTTTTTTTGTCAAATAACACATTGCGTTGGCTGCATATAACAAAACTCAAAGTTCTGAGACGTTTATGTGTTTTATTGCTCCTGCAGACAACACGGCCGGCATTAGGACCCAGCGCTCCGGGTTTAACCGTCAGGAGCAGAACGTTTACCTGTTACCCATCCTGGTGGTGGACAGCGGCCCGCCCGCCCTCAGCAGCACCGGGACGCTCACTATACAAGTGTGCGGGTGCGATACGGACGGAGCCATCCAATCCTGCAACACCACGGCTTACGTCATGTCCGCCGCGCTCAGTCCCGGTGCTCTCATCGCCCTGCTGGTCTGCATCCTCATTCTCATCGGTAAGACCTTTACTTTATGTTTCAAGACAGAGAGAGTTTGGGTTATGTACAGTGTGTGTTTCTACCAATGAAAATGTGAAGTAAATGTGAGTCAAAGGAAATGACGTGCATTTTCTCTTTGTTTACTCGCTAAAAGCCGGTCTTAGTTTGTAAATAACTCAACGTGTTCCTTGAGCATTAGTAGGTGTGACAAATAAAAGTGTAATTCATCTGTTTAATTTCACCTTTATCCAAACACAGACGAATCTAAAAGATGCGGGTCTGTGCAAACAGGAGTCCTTGCCGACATGTTTATGATATGTATTTGTGTCAAATTTTTCATATATTTCTGTGCCGCCCGTACAAACACACTTGCACTTCCGTCCACTGCTGCTGTAGCTTTTTTTAACCATCGCATCTTTTAAAACCTTGTTCATGTGTCCAGCAGGCAAAAACAAAAGTAAAGTGACATAAAAGCGCATGAATATTTTATTCTCCGTCCTCTGCACACTGATTTCAGTTTCTCATCCGCTTTGTTCACACACACGCACACACGCACACACACACACACACACACACACACACACACACACACGTGAGTGACACACAGGCTCTGTTCTGGAGAACGGGTGAGTTCAGGGATGATGGGAGCAGATGGAAAAGAGCAACATCAGCACCACTGTCCCAGTGGAACGCCGCCGCAAGCCTTAAATAGAGCATCAGCTACCGGCACTCACATTCTCATGTAGAAGATTCTGCTGCCGGTGTCACGTCTAAAAGTTTTATGACTCTCTTCTTCTACTCTCACTCTATCTTATTTTCTCTCTTCTCCATTTAGTGTGCTCTCTCCTCTCTCTCTCTCTCTCTCTCTCTCTCTCTCTCTCTCTCTCTCTCTCTCTCTCTCTGTCTCTCTCTCTCTCTCTCCCTCTCCCTCTCTCTCTCTCTCTCTCTCTCTCTCTCTCTCTCTCTCTCTCTCTCTCTCTCTCTCTCTCTCTCTCTCTCTCTCTCTCTTTCTCTCTCTCTCTCTCTTCTTTCCTGTTCTCTGTCTCCTCTCTCTCTCTCTCTCTCTCTCTCTCTCTCTCTCTGTCTCTCTCTCTGTGTGCTCGTCTTAGAAAAGTATGCCATGTGAAATGTTCACGGAGTAATCTTTATTTTTGTTTGCTGGTCGAGTGCATCTCTCCTGCAGTGTTGTGTTGTTTAAGGGAAACATCATTATTAGTGTTACTCAGTCTTAGGGTTACTGACTTGAGGTGACCCTTATGTTTTGGCACATCGTTTCTTTATATAGTTTGTTACATCCTTCAGTCTTATTATGTGACTGATGTGCTAAAATCTTAAAAATTGAAACTGATGCCTGAACATTGTAGATAAACAAAGGTTAATGAATAACACAAGAATTATGTCTGATTGATAATTCCTCTAAACATTTCCACTGGCTTTCAGATATCTTGGTGAGAATAAACCTTGGTGAGCTTTATTCTGTTCAATTTTGTTCTATTTTATTCTCTTCTCTTCCATTGTGATCTATTCTCTTGTGATTTGTTTTATTCTATGCTTTCTGTTCTATTCTATTCTATTCTGTGCTTTATTCTGTTCTGTTCTGTTCTACTCTATTACTCTACTCTACTCTTTTACTCTACTCTACTTTGCTATACTCTGCTCTATTACTCTACTCTACTCTATTACTCTACTCTACTCTATTACTCTACTCTACTCTACTCTATTACTCTACTCTACTCTACTCTACTCTATTACTCTACTCTACTCTATTACTCTACTATACTCTAGTGTAGTCTACTCTATTACTCTACTATACTCTACTCTACTCTATTACTATACTCTACTCTATTACTCTACTCTACTCTATTACTCTACTCTACTCTACTCCTCTACTATACTCTAGTGTAGTCTACTCTATTACTCTACTATACTCTACTCTATTACTCTACTCTACTCTACTCTATTACTCTACTCTACTCTGCTCTATTACTCTACTCTACTCTATTACTCTACTCTACTCTACTCTACTCTATTACTCTACTCTACTCTACTCTATTACTCTACTCTACTCTACTCTATTACTCTACTATACTCTAGTGTAGTCTACTCTATTACTCTACTCTACTTTGCTATACTCTACTCTATTACTCTACTCTGCTCTACTTTGCTATACTCTACTCTATTACTCTGCTCTAGCGTAGTCTAATCTATTACTCTACTCTACGCTACTACTCTACTATACTCTAGTGTAGTCTACTCTATTACTCTACTCTAGTGTAGTCTAATCTATTACTCTACTCTACTCTACTTTGCTATACTCTACTCTATTACTCTACTCTACTCTACTCTATTACTCTACTCTACTCTAGTGTAGTCTACTCTATTACTCTACTCTACTCTAGTGTAGTCTAATCTATTACTCTACTCTACTCTACTTTGCTATACTCTACTCTATTACTCTACTCTACTCTAGTTAGTCTAATCTATTACTCTACTCTACTTTGCTATACTCTACTCTATTACTCTACTCTACTCTAGCCTACTCTATTACTCTACTCTACTCTAGTGTAGTCTACTCTATTACTCTACTCTACTCTACTTTGCTATACTCTACTCTATTACTCTACTCTACTCTATTATTCTCCTCCACTCTACTCTACTCTACTATTACTCTACACTATCCTACTGTAGTCTACTCTATTACTCTAATCTACTCTACGCTATTGTATTACTCTACTCTACTCTATTACTCTACTCTATTACTCTACTCTACTCTGTTATTCTACTCTACTCTTCTATACTCTGTTCTTTATTCTGTTCTGTCCTGTCCTGTTTTATCCTTGTCTAGTCTAGTCTAGTCTAGTTTATTCTATTACAATCTGTTCTGTTCTGGTTTGACTGTATTCTATGTTTTGTACTCAACTGTGAAGAACACTTAGGAGAATGTAAACAATGCTTGTCTATCACTGGTCCGGAAGAATTTCTTTTTTCAGTTTTTAAACATTACACAAACGTTTGAACAAAATACAACCAATGGAACATTTATAACCGAATCAAACTGTTACACGGATATCTTAAAGATTTTATTACATATGTAAGATAAAATAATAGCAATTTTAAATGAATAAAAACAGAAACCAAAAGTGCTTCTAGACAAGAGTTTGCATCTTGCAAAGTGATCTGTCTGGATTCAGGAGTTTCGTCAGCGTGCACAGACTGGTTTCATGCCGCTGAGATGACGCATCCGTTCCTCCATCCAAACCTTCCTTGAACCCGACACCGTTCATATTAGATCAATTTGCGTGGCGATAAGGAAGGAATGAAAACAAATTTCAGCCTAATTAGGTGCAGACAAACAGCCCTCCATCAGATCGTCCGTGGGTGATGTTATGGATGCATTCGGGCGCAGCTTAGCATCTGCACGCATCCGTCCCAATTACAACCCATCTGTCGGGATGGGAGTTCTGGCCACTCGCCGCTCAAGGGTAAATTAGCCGTCTTGTCAGGTCTGCTTATCGGAACATCTGCACGCCGAGGAGCCGCAACGTGTTTTGCAAGGGCAGGTACATCTCGAGCGTGCACCTGACCTGATCTGAGTCCGTGATCATCGTTGAGTTTGTATGTCACGTAAAGCTGTGGTCATTTTAGGAAGAATGGAATGTTAGATCACGTTTTTCTCTCGTAGTGTCTCGTAAAATGTTAAACTTGTTTTTGTCAGGTTAAGTTCAGTTTGCATCTTTTTAGTAGTACATTTTCATGTACTCTCCGATGGCAGTTCTCCCATCAATCTCCACCTTTATTACTCACTCTTATTTAGTATTCAACATTCGTCCATGTAACTAGATTCACCTCACCTGGCTCGCAGCCATTTAGAGTTCTTGATCATGCCAGAATCGAAGAATAACACGGAGGTACATGGTGGTCAAAGACTTTATCTCCTGCAGGCGCTGGAAAATACTGAATCAAAGAGATGTTCACTTATGTGAAGACTCCGTCCTCTGCCTCCGTCTTTCTGAGAGAGCATCGCTATATCCTCAGATACGCCTTCCATCTTTTCCATATTCTGTGTTTGTTTAGACAGATTCTGAGGGAAGGTGCAGGGAGCAATAAACAGCAGTAAGTAATATTAATACTTCTCGCTGGTTTATGTTGTGAAACATTATGAAACTCCAGGTGTGAGCCAGAGCCTCGGAATTGAAAATTGCCGTAGTGGATTTATTTGTCATCGGGCTCATTTGGGCCTTGTTTATTCACAGCTTTGAGTTTCATACGCTCGCCGCTGCCCGCAGATCTCGCCATTAGATGGACGATCGGAACGGAAGAAAATGAGCTTCAACCTCCCAGCCAGAGCCGTCGTAATACAGTCGCGCTTAATGCACTGTTATGTGTTCACTTCTGCCAGAAAAACACATTCATAACACAAGCTACCTAGTGTGCAGTCTGCAGCACCTATAAATAATATGCAGATAGATGCTGTCTGCTGCTGCGCATGTGTGTGTGTGTTTATATAGTGTGATTTATTACATTTAATATATAAACATAGTAAATTACATATTATATAAATCTTAAATTTATACAATATCATATATGAATGTATTATATACTATAAAATTAAAATGTATTATAAAATGTAATAAATATTATTGTATTTATTATATATTTTGTAGTTTTATTAATATTTGAAATAGGGCTGGGAAAAAAATCGAAAAATCGATTAATCGTTTTTTTTAAACGGATCAATTCAATATCGATTCTCAAAAGCTGTGAATCGTTAATGTAATACGTTAATGTTATTGCTACTACTATCCACTAGATGTCACAACTTTTTACAACTGGTGGATGTTACAACAGGGAGTATCCTTCATTCATTGCTTCATTAACATGGGATCCGGGTGTGTCATCGAATTTAACATCACCTTCATATAAAAGGCAGCGGTTCACATGATTGCAGCCTCTATTTACAGCTATTTTTGTGAAATTGTGTTTGTTATACTGCATATTACATTTAAAATAACTGTTCTGTTTCAATATACCCAAGTGTGTTTAAAGTTTAATATACAGGTTTGTGGCTCTTCATTTCATTTTTTTATTCACCATTGTAATGTGATATTTACTGATCTTTTTTAGAAATATCTATAGGATTTGTATTAAATCTATACGCAGATAGCAAGCAACCATTGAATCAATGTTAAAAAATTGTTAATTTGTCAATGTTAATTGCGTTGAATCAATATCACTTTTGCACCTGCAATTTATGTTGAAAAATGTTGAAATTTCAACAAATCACCATTATGTTAACTCTTGTATTTTAATGTTAGGTTTTCTTTAACTGGTCATGTTTAAAAGTAAACTTTTCAAAACATCTCTTTCTCTACCAATGTATAAGTGTTCTTATTAAAGCACTACTGTAAACATTGAACGTGGTAAAAGAGTTGCCTGATCACAATAATGGTGATTTGTTTAAATTTCTACAAAATGTCTACATTAATTGCAGGTGCAAAGTGATACTGATTCAATGTAATTAACATTGACAAATCAACTATTTTTTAACATTGATTCAATGGTTGCTTGCTATCTGAGTAATCATTGACTCGAGTCGATAATCGCCTTGAATCGGAATCGAATCGAATCGAATCGGAACATCAGAATCGATACCCAGCCCTAATTTGAAATGAACTTTTTATAATACTTTTTGTGTTTTTTGGTTTAGTTCTAATTTTTAGCAATTCTGTTATGTGATTACCTCATTTTATTGTTTATTGGTTCATTTGATATATTTTTCAAAATACATTTTTATTTTATTTTTGTTTTACTTTAGTTTTTATTTAGGTTCAGTTAATAATTCAGTGCCTTAACTTAACTTGGCTTATTTGACTTTATTGCTATCATTTCAAAATTTCAGTTTAGTTTCAGTTTTTCAAATAATATTTCTGATATTTTATTTGATTTTAATAAATAAAAAAAAAAAATAGTTTAAACTGTTATAATAAACTACAATAACCTTGAACATCTCAGTATATTTTGTGCATTTGTGAGCGCCGCTTCTAAAGACACACCGAGCGTTATATCTCATCATGATCTCATGATGAGATCTGTGTCTGTTTATCTCTGTCAGGACACGTAAGGAACTCATTGCAGTCTGCGCTGAAGTTCACATTGAGTATGAGATGAAGTGAATATTTCATTATAGAGTCGATTCCTCCAGAGGCGCACGCATGATCAAAGGCTTTGCATTTACACGATTAGAAACGTTACGAGAGGACTCATTGTCTTGGCTGGCGCTCTAATCTTGAGAGAACGAAGCGTCTGGGGTCAGCGAGCGATTCTTTCATCTGTCTGTTAGAGGATGATTTAGGGATGAAAGCGACAGACAAGCGTTAGTTTGTAAGATAACAGAGAACTGCTGGAAAGAACTTGAAAAATGATGTCATTTACTAATCCAAAACCTGTATGACTTTAGCGGAGACATTGAGAGGAATGAACAGGACTTAAAAGCACCGTAGAAGGGCGGTCAAGGCAACATAGTTAAAGGAATAGTTCCCCTTCAAAATAAAAATTCTGCCATTATATACACGCCCTCCTGCCAGTTCAAACCTGCATGACTTTCTTTCTTCTGCACAACACAAAAGAAGATATTTTGAAAATGTCGGTAACAGAAAACTCTTGGTCCCCATTGACTTGCGTTGGTTTTGTGTTCATGGAATAGAAGTCAAAGGGGACCAACGGTTTTTTTTTGCTTATCAACATTCTTCAAAAATTATGTTACGTATTAACATAATTCAACTGAGATTAAGGGTTCATTGATTTATGGGATGCGTTCTTTGTTTTCTGTCTCATTCATTTAATAAATGACCCGTCTCAATTGTTTCGCTTCAGTTCATATTTAATTCCTCGTTCATTTCTGCGCTTCACCTTGGGGGGTGTAGTGGCGTGGCGGGGGGTTGTGAAGTTCTCATCATTTGTAATCCGTTTCGACCCTTTCGTCGCTTCTTTATCCGTCTCTGTTCCACCCATGAGATGTTTGTCAGGCTGTGTTCCGTTGAGATGCTACATAAAGGACAAGATTCATTCCAATAAAGATGCGGTTGGTAATAAGTTCCCTCGCTGCGTGCCAGCGTCAGGACGGGTTTGTTCAAATCTTGCTCGTGCTCTCCGCAGAGAGACGTCAACTTCGGCTGTTCGCGAATGCTCCCGCTTGTTTATCGAAGAGTCCATTGGAGGTTAATGGATTTTCCTCTCCTGTTTGAGACTATTTAGTTTTCTAATGAGTAATTTTCCTGAAACTGAGAGGAGTTTTTGAAAGGAGCATGCCACCTGCGTTGGCTTTGCACGTTTTATAGAAGCTGGATGAACGTGTCTGATGAAAAGTGATTTTGAGGCTGGTGTTAACTAAGCCTTAACACGGCCCGTTTTCTGAATTACATATGTGAATTAATTTACAAAAAAAAGAGAATTTTGATTAGATTTTTTTGTGTGAATGAATCATCTTATAATTATTCTGAAGCACAAGAGTCACTTCTGAGGTCGTGATGGTAAAAATGGCAAAATATTTTTCAGGAGTGAATTGGGTTGTTGAATGTGTTTGTCGCTCCTGTGAATAAATGAAGTGTGTTTGTGTGTTTGTACAGGATTAAACGCTGTGAGGAGACGTGACTGAAGTGTGTACTGTATGTGTCTGTTATCACATCGAGTGTCAGATTGGGGAAATTGTGCTTTTATAATACTGTTGAACTGAATGTGTCTAGTTACAGTCACAATGCCGTTTACTGTCACCTTATTCACAACCACAACTACATGTTTTAATGTCATCTGAGTTGATCCTCCCATTAAAAAAATGAAAGTAATATTTTGTCTTTTGAGCTCATAAATCAGAGGTGCTCCATACAAGGACATGATGATGGAACAGGTGGTTTTATAATGTTTGTCCCTCAAAGTTACTCATAAGAATCTTGTTTTGATTTCAGAAGATGAGAAATCAATGTTAAATATTTAATGAAATCTTCAAGTATTTTATTTACTTCAATTTCCATTAACTTTTGTAGTTGCTGAAATCATGTTTTCAAACCGGTTTACCAAAAACTCTTTTTATGTGCTATTGGTCAGACACACAGATAGCCCCGCCTCCAGACCCACACAATTGGTTATACGCTTACAGGTTTTTTTTCTTGTTTTATTAATATTTTTAATTAGCTTTTGTTTTCATATTAATAGTTTAGTTGTTATATTTTAGCCATTTTGTTATGTTCTTTTATTCAATTTATATTTTAGATTGTATTTTTATTTAAATTCTAACTTTAGTTTAGTTTTATTTATGAAGTTTTAATTAAATTAATTAAGTTTAATGAAGTTTTTATTAGTTAAGTTTGTTAGTTGTTACTAATTTATTAGTTATTAGTTATTATTTTAATATTGATTTAAAATATAAAATATTGCTATTATTCTGTAGTATTACTGTTATTAAAAATATTTCATATTAACATTTTATCTAAACAATTTAACCTAAAAATAATTGGATAACTTTTGAATGTCTCTAAAGGTTATTCGTTTATATTTTGCTAGATACTACTGTAGATATGTAACCATGTCAGAATCAGAATCAGAATCAGAAGAGCTTTATTGCCAAGTGTGCTTGCACACACAAGGAATTTTCTTTGGTGTTGGAAGCTTCTAGTACAGACATTCAACACAATGACAATACAATATAATACGATTTACAGTCTAAAAGATTCTAAATTGTGCATATATAAAATAAAGACATGTGGTACTGATATTGTTACACGGGCTTAAAAATAAGAGGATGACATCACAATTACACATTTTGATGTTTTTTCAATGTAAGAACTGTTGTTTGGTGAACAATAAGAAAATGGTGTATTGAAGTATTTGATGTTGACTGTAAATGTTTACACCCGTTGCATTACGTCTTCTCTCGTGTTTGTTTCTTATGGTTCCCTCAGTGCTGGTTCTGCTCATCTTGACCCTGAAGCGTCACAGGAAGGGCCAGCGGATGTCCGAGGACGAGGAGGACATGCGTGACAACGTCATCAAATACAACGACGAGGGCGGAGGTGAACAGGACACGCAAGCGTACGACATGAGCGCCTTACGCAGCCTTTACGACTTCCCAGAGGTCAAGAACTCCGACTCGGGCCCGGACCTTCGCTCCGTCCCCCAGTGGATCCAGAACAGGGTGAGCGGAGACGGAGGGCCCGCCGACTTCTCGCTCTTCAACGGATACATACGCAAGAAGGTGGAGCAGGCGGACGCGGACCTGTCGGTGCCGCCCTACGACTCCTTCCAGACTTACGCTTTCGAGGGCACCAGCTCGCCGGCCCTCTCGCTCAGTTCCATCCGCACGCTGTCCACCACCTCCGAACAGGACTTCTCTTATCTCAGTGACTGGGGTCCGCGCTTCAGACAGCTGGCTGGTTACTACGCCCCCGCCCAGCCTGAGGAAGAGGGGTCCTAGCACCCTCCTAGTTTCCCGACCTGTCGCTTTTCCTCCCGTTTTTACCCAACTTCGGGGCCCTCGGGGGGGCCGTTCTTGCCCACAGCAACGCAGAGACATTTTGTTGGAACGCTGTGAGTCCGGAGAGTTTTAATGTCACCCGAAACTCTTTATAAAGTGACTTCTTGTTGTGTAGAAAAGTTCATGAGGCGAGCGGAGACGGGCAGAGGCGCTGGGCAAACCTCCAACGTTCTCTCACCTGTCAGCGAGCGGCGCCGTGCCATATGCACCCGAGCAAACACTCACTGTTTCCTTATTCAAACTTTCCTGTGCTTCACCATCTGTGGAGACTTCAACTGGCAAAAGAATGAATATCACGGAAAGAGACTTTTTTAAAATACCAACAACAAAAACAAAAGCCTAAATATGTATTTATTTAAAGAAAAAACAACAAACAAACTAAGAAAGGAAAACGATATTTATGTATTTATTGCTTTCTATTTATTTATTTATTCATCCTGGCACTAAAAAAGAAATCCAAACGGACGGGACTTTTGATGATATTGAAGACGTCGGGGTGACAGATGAACACTTCTGTATGTTCTGTCGTTGAGTGAAAAATGAAGAGTTGGGCGGAAGTTTACAAACTAATGGTGACACCTTCAAGTAATCCAGTCTTGAAGATATTTGTATTTATTTTTTAGCGACTCCTTTTGTAAAATACAAACCAAAACGGGCAGAGATGAGTGACGGCTGTAGGGTTGAGTCTCACGAAGACATGTCCAGGTCACATTTCACCCAAAAATGAAAATGAAAAGAAGTAAATGTTATTTTGCTTGAGAAAATGAAGACTGTTCTCAGAGGGCAAGAACTTTTTCATATCATTAATTAAGCAGCACATGAAACTGTAAAGTTGTCTTAAATTGGTTTTCATCAAATCAAAGATGCTCAGTAGATTCTCAGGACTGTAACAGTTATTTTCAACTATAGTGGAGTAAAATGTAACAACAAATTACAGTCACTACAAGAATATCAGTTATTAGCATTTTTAAATCACATGACATTTTTCAGTAATAAAAAGTTAGAAAACGTGCTTAATTGTCATTAAAATGTAATGTGTGAAAAACAATATTTTTATTTTAGGGTGAAATGTTCTTGACATGCTTCGTGAGTATTGGTTTTGTCTTGTCATACATTTTGTGTATTGTGTTGCTTTTTTACTAATGAACACTTGTTCTTTGTTGCGTTTGGCTTTTAATTTTTCCTTTGGCGAACGATTTCAAGGGAGACACAGCGGTGCACAAAACACAATAAGAAACAAAAGAGCCCGTCTGTTCTTGAATCAGTTGTTTTATTGATATTTCGAGCTCTTTATGTTCATTGAGTGTGTGTGTGTGTGTGTGTGTGTGTTTGCAGAACATCTCCAGTTTCCTTTCATTGGATTATTTGAGTTTTTTCTGTGTTGGTTTGGGCTGATATACTGCAGTGATTGTTTTCAGATGGGTGTCGTGGTCAGTTTTTTTCCTTGAACCAGCACCCTTAAATATCAACCCAAAAAATGCAGATGTATGGCTTATAACAATAAATATTTACGTTTTTTTTCTAGATTTTGCTTGCAGCGACTTTTTGGATTGTGAAAGAGTTTCTTCTATGCAAACAGAAACCATAATGTAAGAAAAGGTGTCTTTAATGTCTTCAGTTGCAGATCTCCTCAAAAAGAAAAAAAGAAATCTCACACGTGTCTGTCATTAGAGTTTGAGAAGAGATGTCGACAATGTGTCAAACTGAGCTCAGATTTGTCAAGTCTGCAATCAAAAGTAAATATTATTGAAGATCACAATATCAACTCAAACATTTCTCACCAAATCCAGATGATTTGACATCTACAATCTACATTCATTTACACCTCCAGACTCTTCTTGTGTTTCCACAATGACACTCCCATTTGTGTTTTCATTTCTCATGAGCACTTTTATGAGAAACACCTGAGACTGAGTCGATACTTCAATGTAACACAATTAGATCACATAATGAAAATGAAGGCTTATTAGGGACCTTGTTAATATATTTATTTGTTTACTGCATTATGACAAAAAAAATCATCTTTCTCTTTGATTTTGTGGTGAAACAGGAGCGGTTTTGGAGCAGGAGGCGAGTCACGGCCGCTGCGAGCGGAACATGATGTTGAATTTGAGGATGAATGTAGCAGCAGATGTTCTCATTTTACTGCTGCTTGTTTTTGCTTTCCTCGACGCCAGCGCTGCTTTTGATAGATGAGCTTTCAGGGCAGTCTATAAAACATCAACAGCCACCCAGAGCAAGACGTTTCATCACACAACATATACTCAGATTCAAAACATCACATCACAAAAATCAGCCCACAATTACACGGCCGTTGACGGACTCGTAATGTAGATGATTCATCGGTCTGCTCATGTTTTATTTAAAGGAACGGGAATGACAGAAAGGAGTTAGGTGTTCTGTGACCCTGATCATCATTGACAGACATCCATGTGGGATCATTACGGTGTTCGAGGGATGCCGAAGCCCCAGAGCCATAATGAAATCCTCATCAAGCAAATGTCACGAGGGAAGGCGCCCGGTGACTAATGCCGTGATAAATGAGAAATACAACCAGAATGTCGCTTGCAGGCAATTTCTGCATACGCCTGTTTGTGACCAATTTCTTCTTTTTTTTTAAAGAAAATTATGCACATGAGGTATCGAAACATTCCTAACACGTCAACATTACCAATATGTTCTCAAATTTAAGAATCATACTTTGAGTATTTTTAATTCCTGTATTCTCTTGTCGTCTTTTCAGGCAAGGGTATAAGCTGAGAACTTGATGTCTCATGTAAATACCAGAAGGAAACTCAGGAATGAGATCTCTTTAATATCTCCATTTGTTATTAAAGGAAGAACAAATGGGAACTACGGCAGATTTCTCAACATTTTCTCAAACTGCTCAATTGTTTTATTGTAGCTTTGTTCATTTTGAATGAGCTTTTTTCAATTTTAGATGACGTCAATTATATACATTTTTAGTCATTTTGTTGTTCACTGTTTATTGTTGTTTATCTTTTATGTTGCTACACAGTATAAGATGAATTAATTGCTAGTTTAGTTTTATTTGGTTTTTATTTCTTTTCGGTTAACCATTTTAATGCCACAACTTAAACTTATGTGAGTTTATTCCTGAGGAATTCTAATTTTCATTTAGTTTTTTATTTCAATAAACTGTTTTAATCATTTTTAACCGTAAGAATCTTGCTTCTGGACAGAATTGAAATGAAATTGAGGACAAATGAAGGCCTCCTGAGAAAAAGTAAACATTTCAATCTGGACTCAAACTTTGATCAATGTTGAGTTTAGTGTTATTTACATTTATAGTCATGCTGTACTATATATGAACAAATCACTCATTTGTGTTGGTCATGTCTTGTTTTAGAAGAAACGTCCGAGACATCGCATCAGTCAGTTGGTTCCCTCTCAGTTACTGTCGGATTTTTATGATCGATGTTGCATTGAGACTTGAATCGATTGGGTTTGAAAATATTGACTTTTGCAAAACATCGCCGTCTGGATTGAGACCAAAGCCAGAACGATTGTCTCGGGAACAAACACTGTTATCTTTGTTTAAGATGGGAAATGTCAATATGAACCATAATCTGCAGTGAAGACACGGTTCTGTTTGCTTTCCTTACGAGAGAAATGCTCGATGTTTGTTTACCTGATCAGGATTTGTTTGCAAACAATTATCAATTGACATATCCACTCCTGAACTCTGATTGAAGTATTTTGTCTACATAGAAACTAAATTATAAGAAGTTGTTGGTTTTGAGTTCAGATACTTGTGTTCATCATTGTGTGAAAACGTAAAAATAGCGTTTATAACATGGTTAAAGGGAGAGTTTACTTGTTTTTGATCAGTTATTCATCCTCATGTCATGTCAAACCTGTATGACTTTCTTTCTTCTTCAGAACACACAACACGATATTTTGAAGAATGTTGAACACTGACACTTTTCTCCAAATATCTTCTTTTGTGTTTCACAGAAGAAAAGCAGCTTCAGAACCGTATGAGGGGGAATACATTTTAACAGATTATTTTGGACATTGCTTGTTGTTCTACACGTGGCAGCTGACAGTAATAAACCGTTGAGCCGTGGTAAAATCACAGTGAACTTTGACCTCAGCTGGCTGTAATGGCTCTCTTTAAGTGAAGTATATAAGCTGAACGGTCAAAACGTGAACGATTTTAGTCCGGGAGCATCTGAACGGTCTTCATGTTAGCGGTCGCGCTGTCGTGACGGAGCATTTCTCTCAGTAATTAACTGATGCCACATCCACTTCACAGTTCGATGCGAGAACACAGCAGCCAATTTACACCCTTCCCACCCACAGCACAACGCCGAGGGTAAGACATCATGCACACTAATAAGGGCACAGCGCCAGGGCCCGATTGTGTCGCCTCAATTGACTCGCAACATTTCATCATCAATAATGCTGCTGTGGGATTTTGTCGGCCATCTGGTCGGGTCGACCAAATATCTGAAAGTCCTTAAAACAAGATACACTTGAGACTCAAAACTGTGTATGATAATGCTTATGTTTATTGTTGGAATGTCATAACAGAACTCACAGGAGGCATTCTGTTTTATACCATTTTGTCAAATTTCTGACTTGGAGCATCGTTCCAGATGTTATTTCCAAGTAGAAAGTAGTAAAAATGCGAGTTCCGAGTTAGCATGAAGGCAGCACAACGTTTATGCGTTTTTCTAGAATGTATCTTGAAATTCTATATTTTTATACGTCATTTGCAAATCCTTTTTGTATTTTAAAAAGAAATCTGATCAAATTGTGTTATGCTTAAAACGAGAAAAGAATCAATAAAGCAAAGATGCAGGTTGTACTTCAGGGGTCCCGTGCCGTGCCATCCGTGTAGCTGAGATGAACCCGAACGCACACGAACAGATTTCTGCCGGTGTTATAGACCTCTTTCTGTCCACGTGACGCTCTCTGTGATGTTTATACGATGATGTGGAATGTGATATCTGAAACACCAGCGCTCTGTACTGTAAGTGGCAATCTGATATGACAATACATTTGGTGAACGTTGAAGTCCCGCTGCTCGTGTGTAAAGTGTGTTATTTACACCATGCTGGGCTTATTTCACACTTCATCGTGCTCTTCATTCTCAGAGAGCACAACAAAATAATCATCTGTCGATTCGCTCCTAGAAGTCGGCGAGGCATGTTGTACAGAAGCGTGCCGAACGAGCATCTTAAACCATCTGTTACCTGCGGCACGACAGGCGGGAGGTAACCGCCATCACGGGACTGAAAGATCGGCATGCGTGCTCGTCGTGTAGAGAGAGGAAGTGTCTAAATTAAAACACATCGATTCAAACGCTCAGGCATTTCTGTACTCTCATACATTGATGTGATTTTACGTTGAATGGATGTTAATAATGGGCTGTTTTTGTTCTTTCGTGGAATCGTGTGGGCTGTACAGGCTGTGTACGATGGCTCGCATGCAGGAGAAAAATAACTCAAGCACCCGAGCAACCAAATCATTTCATTGAAAAACCTGTTTAGTACGCAAAGAATGATTAAAATATCTATCTGTGTGATATTTACTGTAATGCCCAGTCTTTTTCTTTAGACAGCATCAGTAGTTTGGCACGGGGCACTGTTTGGTGATGTTGGCGGAGACAGAAAGTGTCCAGCCAGCACTGTTATACTCAGGTTTCATCCCCAGTAAACGGCCTCAAGATTTATTGTCAGATTAATGGAATTCCCTTCACGCTGACGTCTGGTGGGTGGAGGACAGTAAGAGCATCTGTGGAAGGAAATGCAGACGCTGCAAAATCGTAAAAGTAAATGTTTCATCGCCGGCAGATGCACATGAACATTCCTTTATGGACGATCTAATCGATCGCTGGGAGCCGGATCAATGCGTCATAAACAGACTGCGATACTGTCATTGAGATGATTTTGTTGTGTTAGATGTAAGATGCTAGCTCAGGGTTCTTGCGTTTTGTTTTTAGGTTAGTTAGCATCAAGATTTGTGTTGTTGTGTGTGGTCCAGTGACCTCTCACCTCGACCCTGTTGACCTCTGCTGTGTCGCTTTACACATTAACGTTCACATGCGTCTGTGACTAAAATCAGTTTTCAGATTTAAAAAGTCAAATACACGTGATGTCAGTGTCCAAAATGAACATGCTTGATGTGAGTGTCGGCTATCTATACTGAAAACACAATGTAGAACAAGCATAAGACACATTTTTAATAAGTACATTATAAACTGTTTGTTTTCTAATTGTTTGTTGTCACACCATAGGACGCATGGTACGGTTTATTTGTGATCCTAAAGTGCCGACTGTCAAAACTGAAACTGACTGGGAGGTGAATACAGTTTTGTAGAGAAATGGGCAAATGCAACTTATTCATTTTCTTCTCCTCTAGATAAGCGGGGTTAAGGACACGTTAAGGTCCTGTCGATCTGACGCTGTTTTGGCCTTTTTATACTTCAACATTGTGACTCCCCACATGAAAAATAGTATGTATACAGTACAATAGTGCTTACTATAGTAAATGCCTAGAGACTAGACTATAGTTAAGACAATATTAAGATATTAAGATAGCATACGGCACATTTGAGTTTACTATAGTAAAAGTTTTGGATACTGTAGTATTCTTTAAACTTATTATAGTAAACACAACAGCATAGTTTAGAGTATAGTGGAACATCATGGGGTGGTTTCCCGGACAGGGATTAGTTTAAACCAGGACTAGGCCTTAGTTAAATTAGGATATTTAAGTCGTTTATAAAAACATACTTTACAAGAAATCCTCACTGGTGTGCAGCATAAGACAAAACAATCGCACTGATATATTTTAAGATTTGTCAGTGTAAGTTGTTGTCGATCAAGACACCTCTAACATTTAAGTTAGTCTGGGACTAGGCTCAATTCTGCGTTGCTAATTATTGTGCTAATATTTATTTTCATGTAGCATCAATGTTTTAGTGTATATTTAGCTCAAGTAAATTTCGAGTTGATGTCATTAATTACGATATATCGGTATATTGCAAATAAACAAAAGCTGTACAAATTTTCACATATTAAAAAAAATTCAATTGTCACTGTCGAAAATTCTAGAAATGTCTGTAGCACAGCGAAGGTGGGATGAAGCGATGATGGGTGACTACGTTGTGTTATGCCAGTCCCTTGTCATTTCTGCGTATGAGTAATAATGCCAAAATGTGCAAATATTTTTTTGTTTTTTCGTGAGTACCGTCAATGGTAAAAAAAATAATGAAATAAACTTGAAGCAAATTTTTTTTTGGTTCTGATTTTTTTCATGAGGAATCACAGACAAAACAACATCTTTGTGCTCCACTGGAGAAAAAAATTCTGTTTTGAATAAATATGACGATGAGTACAAATAAAGGTGCTTAAGGTTGTTCACAGCGATGCCATAGACGAACCATTTTTGGTTCCACAAAGAACCGTTCAGTCAAAGGTTCTTTGAAGAACCATCTTTCTAACTTTTTTATAATCTGAAGAACCTTTTTTCACTACAAAGAACCTTTTGTGGTTTCTTTATTGAACCAAAAGGTTCTTCTATGGCATCAAAGAACCGTTTTTATAAGAGTGTAGTATGTTGGATTTTGGGCGAGTTTGCATGATGACATCATATGCGTTTGTCTTGGTCAAATCAAACATGTGTTTCACGGTTTCACGGCTTTTGTTGTCAGTGTATTGAAGTATGTTCCGTGTCTGTTCTTGCTGGTGTCATCTGCTTATTTCAATCAGGTATTCCAGTCACTAACGTACAGCCCTTGAACAAAAGCCGCATCCGAGCGAATGAGAGCGAAAATTCATGTGTTCTTAAATTAATGTGAATCCCTCTAATCCAGCTCATCTGCACTCGAGCGCTGACGCCGCATCCACGTCCAATAACTGAGCGCAGAGCCGCAGCGGCCGCTTCTTTTAATTAAAATAAACAGTGTATAATAGCTTTTTCTGCTTTGCTGCCAGCGATGGCGATAGGGCTAAGTGTGCCGTCGTGACGGAAGCGTGTGAGAAAGCTCTAGAGCTGTGCTTTAGAAGTGCACTCGGTAGTGTGGCTGTCTTATTTCATTTGAGGTAAAGAAAACGTGGCTCCGTGGAGATCAAGAGGTCAAGAAGCGCTTCTTGTTTTTCAACTAAATTTTCCAAAGAAACGACAACAGAAAGACGATGAAAGTTTCAGTTTTAAAGTTGCGATGCGTAACTTTTTGTTTGTTTGTTAAAAATAGACAAAAAACAACATTTCGATTTCATTCGCATCACGTTAACCTTGGCCTCTCCCCTTCTCACGTGTGTCAGTCGGTTATACGTAGAAGCACAACATGAGCATGTGCATATGTGTGTGTGTAAAGAGATGATGCTGTGTAGGATCTGTACCCGTGACAGAGTGTTTTGTTCACACTTTCCTTCCTTTCACCCCTGGCATTTGTCAAGTGGAGTGACAGCGGGGAAGACGCGACCCTCATGCATTATTAAAGAGCGGGACCATCACAGTCTGCATGTTCATCTCTTTCATTATCTGAGAGGTGGCGTTAAAGGATGCTTCCCCTCAGAAGGGTGGACGGGGGATAAAGCTTCGCTCCTCTGACTCTTACTGAGATGTTTTGTGCCTTTTTTATGTTGTAATCCAAGACATGTGGAGATCCCTACTTTGCTAGAAAACTCTTGAGATGTTTTAAGCGAGCATACATCAACCTCATACAAAAGTGCAGATGCTGGTAGAATTTCTCTTGTTTTCTTGGGTGTATGTGAACTCGGAGAGGTTTGTGCCAGACGCCTGTTTTTAGCGTTATATTGCAAATCTAGTTTCTGTCGCTTCACATCTGGTAGATCTGCTTTTGAATGACAGTGTGAAGAGCAAAGTTAAATGCAAAAGTACATCTGATTCGTATCCGATTTTGGCAATGTGAATGCAGTGTGAAGAGGTACATCATCACAGTTGTCCTTTTGGTATTCTGTTGAATCACAAAAACAGATTGTACAATTTTTTTATATTTCACATACATTTTTATAACAACAAAGTATTGTATCATACTGAAATGTCGATGTTTCTGTGCTCTTAAAAATAATGGTTTCTGCATTCTAAACATGTTGGGTCAAAAAGGGTCAAGCCCAGATGTTATGTTTATATTTGAATGGGCTAAAACAACCCAAGATATTGTGTAGAAACAACCCAGCGTAGGTTCATTTACTAGCCAACGGTTTACATAAAATTAAATGAAGAAAAAATGGTTCTTCTGTGGATGCAAAACTCAAAAAAATGCTGGGTTATTTCAACCCATTGTTGGGTCAAATACGAACAAACCCAACGGTTGGGTTAAATTAACCCAGAATATGTTATATTTGTCCCAACAATGGGTTAAAACAACCCAGCATTTTGGGTTGAAACAACACATAATATAGGTTAATTTATAACCCAAGAGTTGGGTTTGTCCATTTTTGACCCAATGATGGGCTGAAATAACCCAACATTTTTAAGAGTAGAAGAATCCTTTAGAGCAGTGGTCAGCAACAGGCGGCCCGCGGGCCAAAACAATAATATCTGGCCCGCGCCAGCAGCATTATTTTGATTATTTTGCCCGCAGCTGGTTCTAAAATACAGTAGATCTGTCACAATCACATCTTTAGTGAATTTGCCTTCAAAATAAAAGAAAGAGAACGTTTTTGCAACAATGTTTCATTTTGAAATGATTTGAGAGCTTTTCATTTGAAAAGTTCTGAAAGATATTCTAAGTCTGTCGATCACTAGACACTAAAAAATAGAATAGCCGTCATGAAATATGGGTATGAACAAACTAACAGTGAAGCATTGAAACGTTTGCTTATAACGCGTGGCCTCAACACGTGAACAATAACGAAGCAAATTCAGCTTCCCTTTTTTTTAAGATGCCATCTAATATTATATTCTTTGCAAACAGCGACAACTTTGTTGCAGATAAGACACACAGGCTTAAATCGACTTTGGGTGTGAATGTAACCGTAGTTTCTCAGCCACAATCCTCCATTGACTTTAACGTGCTAAAATTCTCCACCCTTTACCGTGAAGATGGAGCATTGTCATCTTCGCTGACAAATCCTCCGACATCATAGTCAGTCTTTCAAAAGCCTCAAAGCGTAATGTTGAAGGAGCTTTCACACAACAATGCCGCAGTACTACAGTAATATTTCCTTCCGCTCGTGTCTGATGAAAGTCATTTCCATTTCAATGAAACTTTCTTTCGCCCACTTTAACATTCCTCTAATGGAGATATAACAAATAAGGGAATAATTAGACACGATTCAATGTTGAGGACCTGAAATTAACATGATAATGAGGATGTAATTGGTGATACCTCCAAGATGGCACGGAAAGGCTACGAGGGGCTCAGCCAGGTCGGCATCAGTATGGTGCAATATCGGATTTTCAACACTTCATATAAAAGGGAATTGTCATGTTGTAAAACTCATCAGCACCTCGACGGAGCCTTTGTGGCCCCCGTAAATGAAATAATGTTCGTCCGCCGGCGGTGCGTTCGGCCGAGCTGGAATTACGGGGCGAGGGGAGTAATTACATTACATTGTTTCCAGCGCTCACCTCTGTCCTCGCACCCCGCCATCAGCCTCCCTCTGTGAACATCCGTTATTATGACACTTTTCTACCACCGTACAGTAAATTTCATCCCCTTTCATTATGCAAATCAATTTCATTTCAGGCGAAAAGCATCGAGTTTGAGAGCGAAGACGGATGAAAGATGCAGAGAGGGTGAAAACTGGAGGCAAGAACAGTGTTCTCGATGAAGTCTCTCCCTGTAAATCAAATCCACGGTTGCTTGTCTTCTCAATGCTATGTCACTTTTATATTCCGCTTACATTTTTCACAACTTCTGACGCTTTTCCCTTGAAAGTGTACGGGGGAATCAAATGTGCCATTAAAGACTAACATCTACCGCTGTCAGAATATGAAGGCTTGAAAATTAAAATAGAAGCACAACAAAATAATGCTGAAAAGTTGAAGGGTTTTTATGTTTGAAAGTCAGCGGCTCATAAACTGAGAAGTTTATGCGGATGCGATGTTGGTTTTCCTTTTCAGCAATGCAAGCAAATGTGATGTGGCCCAAAGAAAGATCACAGACGAGATGTCTTTTATTTCTCATCATTGAGATGAAATGGCAATATTAGGAAAAAACATCTGAAACTAAGTTGATAAAGAAATGAAACACAACTCCATCAAATCTCCTGGGCTATGAAAGAGCAATCTCTGAGCAATGACATTTTCCCTTTGGGGGCTTTGTCTTGTGGTGTTTCTTCAATAATCTCACCAATGTCTTCTGTACATTTTTATAAGAGATCTTAGAAATATCTTACAGTGTGCTCAAATTGACCAAGTTTGCAATCCAAAGTCCATTTTTGTTTGTCCACCTCCGGCCCATCTGATGATGCACAAGAATGCGATTTTAGTAAATGTGTAATTTATAGTAGTAATAGGCTTTATGTCATTTACTTTTCTTCATCTGAAAATGTATTAAGCTTTGTTCACTCTTAAGAAACTGCAGAACTCCTACTAATGTAATAATTTCATTTTTCGGCTTCATTCCCACTGCTGGAGAAACTTCATTTTTTTCTTAAATTTGTCTCTTTGACTATTTAACCTGCAAGTAAGCTAATACATTCACATTGGTTGTCATAGTAACCAGTGTTGGGTAAGTTACTCTGAAAAAGTAATGAATTACTAGTTACTAATTACATATTCAATAGTGTAATTAGATTACTGTACAAATTACTCTCTCCAAAAAGTATTTAATTACTTATTACTATTTACTTTTTATATTCTACACCAACCTTAATTAGAATTGATTCAAGAATAGACATGAAACGGCTTATTTAATTCATTCAAATAAATAATAAATGACTACATAAATTACAGTGCCGATCCTAGACGTCTGGGGGCCCTATGCAAACCTTTGTGAGGGGCCCTTGTCATAAAAGTTCAAATTAGATGAGCATAACTGTAAACTATAAGAAATAAAATGATAAATCAATTAACACACTTAAACGAATTAAAACTGAAAGACAAAAAAACCTTAAACTGACAGTAAGAACAATTAAGTATAAATTAAATTCACATTTTGATTTACATGTAAATAATCCTTTACCTAAAGTAACACATGGCTCTGGAACCAGCTAGCTTTTTACTAATCAAATGAGTGATTAACAAAAATAAAACATGTTAAATATAGTTTACTCAAGAAAGCTAAGCATTCAAAAACAAAACATATCAATTATTCTCTAAATGTGATGACACAAAAATTACATGATATTATCATGGGCAAACGAAATACAGTGGTGTGCATTATAGCTGAGACTCACGTTAACATTGTACAGCTGGTTTTGTGACTAAGTCATTCCCTGTAAATGCTATTGAAATTAGAATATTAATGTGTATGTAACTTTGGAGATGGTCCCTAAATTCACGACTATCGAACATCCACAGTCAAACCAACTGTTTTGTAAATATGTACTTGCATAAGTTGACAAAACTAAATAATACTTTAAAATAGTTCAAAAACACATGCCTTCTAGTTCTTGTTCTTTTGCTTCACGTTGTTGCTGTTTTTCCACTACAGATGGATAGCTTCGTTTCGAAGCCATATGTAAGACACATCATCATATTATGCGCATGTCATCACCTGCGCACACTGCATGATGTCCGAGTATGTCACAGTAATTAAATAAATTAAGCATTAAAAAGGAATATTCCTGTAAAGTTTGTAACAGAACACGTCTTGTCTACATTATAGTGTTTTTGATTCGGTACTCAAGGAGGCCCCCTGGTGGTGCAGGGGCCCTACTCAACTTGCGTAGTTTGCCTATAGGAAAAATCGGCTCTGATAAATTACTCTTATTAACTGACCAAAGTATACAAATGTGAGAAGGATACATTAAAGCATACATTTTAAAGTTAGACTTAAAATCATTTCCACTATTGAATATATTACACAGTATTTAGTTCAATTACTTCAGAAGTAACTGTAATTAAATTACAGAAAAATAAGAGTAATCCCTTACTTTTTAAGGGAAAAGTAATTAAATTACAGTAACTAATTATTTAGTAACTATTTACACCCAACACTGATAGATGCAGACTTGTGCACTTTAATGTTATTGTCATAGAGGCAGAGTTCAAATCTAAACATGCATGCATCGCAGAAACCGCAGTGTACCCAAAAGAAATGTCTGGAATATGCTGCGTTTGCCACGGCTGTCACTGCTGCTTGAAAAACCACGTCAGATCCGATCGGATCCTTCAGACTGAGACACATGAACACAGATCTGCCCGACATCAGCACGTTACCCTTGCTCGGGTCACTTCACCCTCTTGGTAAGGGATCGGATGCAATATGTCTACTGCAAGTCAATCTGTATAAAAGTGTCCAGTAAATGTCACTTTATCATGCTGTCATGTCGAATTCAGTCTTGATGTGCAATTATAACAGATGTCGACATTTGCACGGCTGCTTTCTCTCGACAGCGTCTTTCATTTACAGAACAATTTATTTCCCCTAACGTCCGTTTGTCGAGTTTCCTGCGAAGTTAATTGCATTGCTGCTGGTCAGAGGAAGCCAAAATTATCCAGAAATTTACGGATTGATCAAAGACGGGATTCCTCCGAGCGGGGTCATGACCTTTCTCCACATGTCTTACTGACTGACGCCTGGCTGTCTCAGCACGCTGCCGATGCCAACAGCACACACACACACCAGACGTGCCGTCGGCAAGGTTAGCATTTCCTCTTTAATATGTTCTGTATCTATGATTGAAAATAATGAGGATGTCACCGTGAGTCTCAACAGAATTGTTTCACACTGCAGCACGCCAGAGGAACAACAATTTTGTCATTCAGACATACCGTATGTACTGTATATATTTTAGTACATGTGTGTGTGTGAAACACACTTAGATTTACTAAGAGCTGCATTTTGATTTCAAGCATTTGCACATTTTGAGTTTCAAGATCTGCATTCACATGCATTCCAGGGCTCTGCGTTATTTTTTATATCGTCAACGTCATTGTAACCTGTCTTTCTCTTGAACTTGTTGTATCTTTAAAAACAGTCGAGTGCAAAGTAGGCTGTGCGGAGACTCGGTGATGCGTCAGGCCAGAAAATGCGACAGCATCATTTATCTTTGTGTTGTGAACTCAAGTTTCACCAGGGACATCTGATATTGTACAAGAAGTTCTCATCCACAGACTTAAAATACTCACACATGACCTTGTTTCCATCCCTAACAGACCTGCGGTGCTTTAAGATCACTGAGGTCGGGCAGGAGCGGACTGTAAAGAGATTTAGATCTTTTCATTACATAAGATCTGTTTAGAGATAAGCTCATTCTGATTGATGACAACTTATGTTGTTTTCAGGGTTTTTTTCAGCAAAAAATAAATCAATTGTATTGTGTTTCTGTCATGATTCTGCCTTTCCTGGTCATAGTTTCCGAGTCTTGTGGCAGACCCACGCGTTTAGTGTTGGAGAGACGTGGTATTGTTGGCTATGGCATACCACACGCTCTCTCGGGTCTCGTCTATGTCCCCGCCCTCTCGTTTCCTTGTTATTGATTGTTAATTAGTTCATGCCCTGCACCTGCTCCCCTCTTGATTTATGCCCTATTTAATGCCCTTGTGTTTGCTGTCCTGTGCTGCTTCGTTTTGTTTGTGTATTCACTCTCTGTCAAAGAGATTTCATAGTTTGTAGAGGTCTTGTCTTGTAGTTAATGGTATTCGCTGTTTCTTGTACTTTGGATTGTCTTCGTCTTGTCATTAGTAAGTCAGTCTAGTTTATGTCAAGTGTTTTGTAGTTAGTCTAGTCACTGTAGTGTGCATGTCAAGTCTGTGTATATATTATTTATCTCTTTCCTTCGTGTTTTACCCCCTTGTTGGTCTTTGTTTTGTTTATTGTTTAAATAAGTTTTGTTTGCCTCCTTTGCTGTTCTGCAATTGGGTTCTTCTGTCCGCGGCCATGACAGTTTCATTAAAGAAGTAACGGCAGACAGGATGGAAACAACATAAAGAAAAGTAAGTAAAGGCCAAAGGTTTATCTGAAACACTTTAAATTATTAGTAGACTGTTAAAAAATTCATCTTAAAAACTTAAGCTGCCTTAAATTTGTAAGTTTAATCAAACTCAAGAAGTTTAATCAAACTCAGTAGAATTCTAATTATTAAACTATTTACTAAATTTAATATTAAACTGACTTTTTAAAATGGGTTAAACTAGATTTTTTTTTAGGTTAGACAAAATGGAACTAGGTTTTTTTGAGTCGGTTTAATGTAATTCTAATATAAATTCGAGTGACTTGCCAATTTGATAACTTAAAAATTGTAGTTCAAAGGTTGACTTAAATTTTTAAGTTGAAATAGGAGGAACTATAGTTTTAAACACTGAACATGAATGCAAATGAGGGAAAATATAAGTGTAGAATTATTGATTTATTATTTATATTTTTTAGTGATAGTTAACTTAAACAAAACTATAGAATGACACAAATGAAACGTTGGGAATTGTGATGTCACTCAAGAAAATTAAAATGAATAAAAAATCTTCAGTGTAGTTCCTCTTGATCTTACAAACTTTTTGATGTGAAGGTGTTCACTTCAATGTCTGATCAGTTCTGCCAAAATAGTGCAGACATAATTCTTTCATTACAAAACTAAAATTGTATTCTTTATATAATGGATGTCTTCGACTGAATAATACAGAAAAAGCAGACAGTTAGATGTCGGAATAGATGTGAACTCGGTTTAAATCATCTCAGGGAGAGACCTCGAGAAACTGCTTGACAAAAGGAAAAGAGAACATTTCCCTAATTCTACACACAGACTGACTTTTCACTCAAGTGACCCTAAACTTTTACACCATAATGTTTTTCTTATGTCCACTCGTCTGTGATGCCTGTGTATCCTCATATTGTGGTTGGTCAACCTTACATCCTAAAATTAAGGCTAGCCAGATTCCCTCTGATGATCTCAAACAATATACAGCACGACGTTGTATACGAGGAGGAGCATCGTTCGTTCATCATCGTAAAGTTTGTCCTCTTTGACTCCTGCGGGTTAATACATCAGTACATCAGCCCCATTTTCACAGACCGTCTGAGAGTCGATATACTCTCCTCGGAGGACGCCAGGTGAGGCTTATTACCCGCACGCCCATTTAAAGTGCTTTTGCTGTTTTACAACAGGTGTCCCGCTGTCTGTGCTCTTCTGTCAGTTTAGCATCCTTGTGAAAATCATTGTAATGCTGCATGGAGTTATGGGATAAATCTCAACAGCTGCGGCAGACAGATTTTACTCCATAAACACATCAGCTTCTCAGCTGCTTCATTTATCTGGATTTCTAAATCAAATGAACACAGTTTAGTGTACGGTGTATACATCACATGCACAAAAATAGATATTGTGTACCTAGAAATGTATTTATTTATTTATTTATAAAGGAATTAAGAGTAAAATGATTGATCTGCGTTTATATTGTTGTTTTTATTGTGGAAAGAGGAAAATGATTTGGCAATGGTTTCCCAGACGGGTGTTAAAATATGATTACTGTTATGAGGTTTAAAAGAAACAAGTTTAATAATTCAAACTTCTATAGTAACAAACAGAAAGTAAACAGCTGGTCTCGATTAGATGCGAGATTGTAGAAATCATTTGTAAGGGCTGGTTGAATTGTCAACGTTGACATGTGACCACAGCAGAGAAGATTTGCTGTTTGAGATCAGTACACAACCGATCAGAGAGAGACTGAGATCATTATGAGCCCATTCAGTCCATGACTCCGATTACACTGACAAAAACATTCTCTTAATCATATTCTTAAAATACCCTTTACACAAAAACATTAGCCCCCATTGACTTCCATTGTGTGAAAAACCACTGAGACATTTCTCAAAGTATCTTCTTTTACATTAACATTTACATTTAGTCATCTTTTGTGTTCCATAATCTTATTCGATTTTGCTTCTCAAGCACATTTCTCTTGCTTTAAGGAAGTTTAGATATTTACCAAACAAAACCGAATAATAATTAATGAAGTTATTTTGCATATGTTTATTTATTTTGAGCATTGATTTTGCAACACTGTGTGTGTAAAATGTATTTTGCTTTCATTAACGGATAATGTTGCTTAAATCATACTTTATATTTGGAAGTATTTCACACAGCTAGCGTTGCATATTTTCTGATACCATCGAGGTATTCCTTAGTACATCACATCTATTGAGGCAAACATTTCATTACAGTTTTAATAAAAGAACGAAATTAAAAGCAGCTTCAGCGTTGTGTCAGGCACTCCTTTAAATAACACCGCCATTGTCTTCAATTGTATCCAGGCACATAATTAATTGCCATTATATTCACAATTAACAAAACATAATTACCCCCTCTCTCTTTTCTAATGATGAGAGTAAGGTTAGTGTCTGAGAACAGCTGAAATAAATAATGGTCATTAGAGGATCTTCATCCATGTGTCTCGCTGGGCGACTCTCTTGTTTTCTGTCTGTTAGTGTCGCCTGGATGCGCTCGAGCTTTTTCAGAACAAAAAACATCAGAAATAAAAATAGCTGCTCCGTTAATTTATAGAAACAAAGTTAGTTGGACAAGCTTCACCTAAAGTTTTCTTGGTTCATCACTGTAAAAAAAACTCATTTTACAGATTTTTGTTATTTATTTAAAGGTTTTCCAGACTGAAAAAAAATACGTAAAAAAACTGACATTTGGAACTGGAAAAACAGAAATATAATAAAATATTTTTTTCTGTAAAATTATAGGATATAAGGATATATATTCAATTATTTTCCCCATTGTTCTTGTAAATGTGTTGTCTTGTTCTGTAATTTTATAGTTTTTGACCGTATTTCAAAAATAAACTGTAAAAAAAGAGAAATCTTGTTTAGCTGGCCACCAGAAATAAACTGTAAAATAACGTATTTTCCCTGTAAAATTAGAGTCTCCCGTTTTTTCTTGTAAATTTGTTTTCTTCTAAATGTTACTGTTTTTTTCACATTTTTCATGTATTTTTGACAAACGCTCAAAAACGTAAAATTACATAAAACGACCGCAGATTTACAGGGAAACCAATTATTTTACTGTTTTTTTTTCTGTCGCTCCAGCTGACAGAAAATGTTTGTTTTTCACTGAATTTGTTTACAGTGCAGGCCATATCAATTGGCTTTGGAGACATGAAAACAGATGGAAATGAGTCAATAAATAGAGAAATGAGGATATGGATAGCATTGCTCAGATCTTTTTGTTTTTAATTTGATGAGAAATGTTTGAGTTCGCAGTTCAGCACATTACCATATCTGAGAATAATTTGAGGCTTCGTTGAGATCTCTATATATAAGTCTTTATCCTCAGGAGAAAATTCTGGGACCTCAGTATATCTATCTTGCACGTTCCATTTAATCTCGGAGAAACAAACAAGAAATTAAAGAGCTCACATTTGTCCTCTTTGAAGGTTGTCAATGAACACAGTTAGATACACCGGTTATGCTCTCTGAATCTCTCTCGCTCCTTTAGTCTTTAGTTTAGAACGCATCCCACGTTATAAACACAATATTGATCTGCATTCATGGCGGTGGGCAGTTTATCTGAAATGAGAACATACCGCTGAGATAATCACTGCTGGAGGTTTGATGGATTTTTCAGGACCATAAACTGTGCAAATAGTCTCATCACATGACACGCAGAATATGAATCTTGACCAGAGGAATATATCTTATGTGCATGGTAGATGTCGATATATGCATCTGCTGTCAATCTGTGTACAGATTAAGTTTCTCACTGCATGGCTGATCATTTTAAATTATTATTATTATTATAGTTGCATCTTTTGTCCCTATAAGAAAGACAAATCCACTGATGAGATAGTTTCTGCTAGACATCAATGAGATTAAATGGAGAGCCAATGGCATCTTTTGCTTAAACTTTGCTTGTCTAAAATTCATAGATGTTCTCACCAAGTGGTTGGTGGCATCAAAGGATGCATCTAAAATAAAATTGACTTAAAGATTCCTAAGTCGTGATGAGTGCAATTGGACCGCTCTTCCAAGTCATCACTTTTACTTCACAGATGCATCGCTTGATGAATACGCCACCGGCCAATGGTGAGAAGGTCCCAGCTCCATCTGAGCTCTGCTTGATTTCTTGCAGTTGGAGAGAAGCTTTGGTGCCTGAGGGGCTTTTTCTTAGATTTGCATGTGTCACAGTGTTTGGCAGAACGGCTGCACGTCAGTCTCGCTTTGGCGAGGGTCCTGGTTCAGTAGCATCTTCTTGTTTTCGAAAACGACTGGCGGAAGGCCATCATGAGGACCTCTTCACTTCTCCTCGTAGGGCTAAAGTGCCAGATTAAAAGTGTCCCATGTGCCCTTAAGTCTGGATGAAGTGGGACACTCGCATCAACTGGACTTTTCAACACGGAGCCAATATGTGGGTCACAAATGACACAAATATCCAACTAAATCTCTCTGTGTGGACTGACAGCCACGGCACAAATGATTTCAAGGATATTTAAAGCAATGTTACTCAGCTCGGCTGGTCGAGTATTGCTGTAGACTGGAAAAATCATTTTCTAACCATTTACTTGCAATGGGAAATGACACTGGATTGATATTGAAAATCTTAATTGAATGAAGTGAGACATATGATTGACAAAAATAAAAAAAAAATTCCTGTTAGATTCCCTTCAAAAACACATTTAATATCTTGCTTCTCAAGTGAATGTGAGTTATTTAACTATTTAAGAATTGTGAAATATTTTTAACAACACAGGCCTAAAATACCATGTATAAATGTAAGTAAACATATACAATTAATTAAAATTTTGTTTTTTATTTTATTATTTTTTATCTTATCTTATCTTACTCTTGCTCTCGCTCTCGCTCTCGCTCTCTCTCTCTCTCTCTCTCTCTCTCATCTTTTCGGATGACAGAAGCCAGGCCAATATGTCACTTTGTGTCAGCGAGATGTGTAAACCTTAGTAATTTTGTACAGTATTACTGTACATTGTGTTTGACTCAAAAATGTTCTTGTATAATTATCATTGTGTTAAGACCCTCAGTGTTCATGATTCACTGACAGCGTCTCTATTCTTTGGTCTTTCATCATTGCTGCTCGTTACAGGCGTGAAGGACGAACCGTGACACAGAAACATCCAAAACTCTGAAAGACAGCTGTACCGACAGCGATGCGACCCACGAGAGAGGCCTTGGAATAAACGGCTTTACAAGCGCTGCACACAGGAGGCAGGTCCTTTAGAGAGTGTATTAAACGCTGAGATGGAAATAAATGAAGTAAATTAATTGAAAATGAAAACAAAAGCATATAGATGTCCCGTGAGACCTGCCTGAATGAAGTTTCCCTCAATGATCTAACAATAGTCTGGTTTGCTCTCTCTTTTTGGATGAGCTGAGCATGAAAGACGTTCATTTCAATGTCAATGTTTTCAACGGCCCCTAAATTAAAATGCAAAAGAGAAATCTGTCATAGGGCAGCAAAAGTGATTTTGGATTGCAAAGGTCATTCTCGGATATGTCTGAATGCCATTGAAACATGAATAAGAACTTGCTTAACTTCACGTGAATCTCACATGTGCAAAAACACATCAAGGCTGGCTTTGGACTATAAAGGCCGACATTTGAATCTCATGTTTGATGTGAAATTCCTGTGGCTTTTCTGTAAGTTTGTGCTCTCTTTGGTTTGATATTTGCTAACATAATGTAAAAACATTCATTCATTTTAAAGAGTAGCTTAACTCTCCAAAAGTTGTGAAACTTTGTAATCGATAAATTTACAAGCATTTATTGATTTACATGTACCACAAAATAAAATTCACAATCCATGTTATTTAGACACAAATTCCTTATTTTATTCACCTCCTCACTCGATGCCTACTTTCTCTGTGATGGTCATTTAGGTCTGGTCAGTGATTTTGGCCGGACACTGAACAGTCTTTTCGGTTTGTTATTTCCTTGTTTGCAGATGGACAGCACGTATGCATCTCTCTCTCTCTCTCTCTCTCTCTCTCTTATCTTTCATTTTACACTTGAGCAGGCATCTGAAATGAAGCAAACGGCGGCCACTGGCGGTTATAATTTTTCAATCATTTGGAGAGGGGGGTGTATTAGTGGAACAGGTTTCTCTGTGACTTGTCGTCGGCGTGATAAGAGGCTGGCATGACTCTCATTAGCTACACACAGGATTAAAGGGCCAGGAGAGGAGATTCTGAGCGGCGACTCAACGCATTGCAATGAAACTCCAGCGCAGGAACACAAACGCACACGGACGGGGGGTTTAATCAGAAAGGAGGAATCCATGCGCTCTCTCGCTTTGGGTGGAAGGAGGGATTTGCCAGTTTTGAATTCGTTGATGACATTTAATCTGTGTGGAGGATGAACTCTTATATTTCCACTTGTGACTGACGTGGCTCTTTTCATGAGAGGAATAAAGAGTGGAAATAAGAGGGAGAAGACAAATTTTACCCTTTCAAAAACAATTTAGATGGAAAGTAATGCAGTCCAGTGGGAAGAAGCTCAAATGGAAAAGACATGATTATAAAGTTGTGTGAATGTTACAAGGACACTACAGAATTAAAATATTTGATGTATTTATTGTTGACACAAACTGCTTAGATGTGAAACTAACTTGACCTCACATTTTTTTTAAGATCAAATGCAAAGATGTGCTTCTTTAGTAATTGTACATATATATATACAGTATATATATACAGTATATATTATTAAAGTTGTTTATAATCATATGTTTACAATGCCATCAATGCTTACATTGCTTATACAAGACATGCACACATGAAAAAATATATGACATCAGAATACAGATGTTGTAAAACGATAACAGAATTATTATATTAACATCCAATAATGTTGTTTGAAAGGCTGATGTAGTTTATTCATTTGAAATTCTGTCAACATGAATGAATCTGACAGGGCTGGATTTGATTCAAAGAGTTGCACTGCGGACACAGAAGTGAATGTTTTTGAAGACCTGCGACAAGCCTCCATTGTGATTGAAGATGTGCGGCAGGCCAGAAATATCTGCTGACTGATGGCTGAATATGAAACGTTCCTCTCCTCCACCTCTCAAGTCCCTCCATCTTCTCTCTCCTGCAGACAGATAGTTAATCCACATCGCGGGCCACATCCGGACGGACCCTCGGGCCATATTTCACAGGCCAGATCCATCTTCAGTGATGTACCCATAACTTCAGACTCACTGGAGTAACGTTTGCTGGCATAATTCAGCGCTCTATAAATACAAGAGCTTGATGGAAATACAGCGCTTTTATTAAAACTGTAAATCCAGCCAAACAGAGAAAACAGATACGCGGGTTTTCTCTGACCCTGAGCTCTGCTCATGCCATCATACCGCTCATCCGTTTGATGAAAGAATAAATGGATGAAGATTAAAATGATCCGTCTTTCGTTTTAGTTCATTATTTACTCATTTCATGTTTTGTTGCAATTATATAAAAGCAAATGATTCATGTAGTTTACACATCAATCATCATTTTTAACTCTTTCTGCTTTTTTGCTGTTGTAGATCAATGACGACTCAGAATTTCCGATATGTTGAATACAGGTTTTAGGAATAAGTGCATTGTATTTTGATATTTAGAGAGCATATGTCATTTCTTTCACTTCAGCACAAGCAAATTATCGCAAAAAGAAATTTGAAAGGATTTTTGTTAAGCAGAAATTAAATGTTCAATTTAAGTCACACGTGTTTTTATCAATAGGACATCACCTTGCATAATTCATCAATGTGTTAATGTTCTGCATTATTGTGCTTTTAAATTATTTATTTTAATGGTAACTGAAAACAATTACCTGGAAAAACAATCACCAAGTTGTCACACAACCTTCTGTGATCGATTGCTGTTCTTCTGCGTCAGCTGGTCAGGTGATGTGTAGTATCTTTTAGTATTATTTGTCTTTATTTTATGACATTGTTTGATAACTGTACATAGGGCCTAACTAAATTAAGTTACAGCAAATTTTTACTGGCACAATTTTCATGCACGGGGTCTTTTAATTTGAAACCCACCCTCGAGAGTTTCAGTTGAGTGACAGTTAACAAAAACAAACACTGCTCGTGAAGTGATATATGTTGCTTTATTAATTGCGTTTTGATTATTTACATAACGCAGGAATGAACGCGCACTCGTGTGTCCGTGCAGGAATCACACGCGTGTTTGATGTGTTCACCAACAACGCCGCAACACGACGCATCGAGGAACTTTAATGATGTTGACAAAGTCAAATGTGAAGTTGAGAAATGGTGAAAGTAACGTTGATAAAACTCCGTTCATTATTCACTGTGCGTGAGTGCCATACAGACACAGCCTGCAGGTTTATGCCAACTTTGTAAGTGGCGAGTTTTACTGTGCCTTTAGCAGAAAGACGAAGTCTCGTTCTGCTCGGAATCAAATATTAATTTCGGCCGCAGGCAGATTAGGATTGGGCAAACATTTTATTTTCCCAATTTCTCGAGTTTTTGCGCTGTGTTTTCCTCAAACATGTGTGCGTCGTCAAGACTCCGCGTGGCCTTTTGCGCCAATGATCGGCTCCCCCGTGGCGTTTCCCCTCTGCATTTACCCAATTCATATAATTTACTAACTGTATCCATGAAGCAGAGTACAATGGGGGAAATGCCAAGGGCAGGAGAATGTCACGAAGCATTAGATTATCCAGGCAAACCCATCCTAATTGGAGAAAAACTTGAAGTTCTCATTCTCTGACGTTGGCTGGCTTATTACTGCAGTGTTGAATGTGACGCCCTCAGCGGTGCCGCGAGCGTACGAGACGCTCTCTCATTAACCGAATAAATGTAGCAATATGTTTGCAGTCTTATTTGCATTTTCTGCGTTCGGCAAGAAAATAAACACGCACATCTCTTATTTAAAGCCAGGATCGAGTGTGTTTTCATCAGTGCGTATAAAACAGTGAGGAAACATGAGAACAGTGCCGTCTGTTATCATCAGTTTGATAAAACTGACAGTCAACTTCGTTAACTACATGTATAAAATATACACAGCAAAAGTTCTGACATATGACACATTATTCTTAAAAGTAAGTGAATATTTAGCTCTGCAACACAATTTAAAGACACAAAGTTTGGTCAAAAAAAGTTGGTAAAAATATTCAATCTTGTTTTGATGTGACACTGTGTCATGTGACTTGAACGTCTGCTGTTTTATTTTAATATTGACATTTGATTTCACATTTTTAAAACGGCTGATTCCCAGTGTTGGGTGTAACTAGTTACTAAGTAATTAGTTACAGTAATTTAATTACTTTCCCCTTGAAAACGTAAAGTAAGGGATTACTCACATTTTCAGTAATTTAATTACAGTTACTTCTGATGTAATTAAACTAAATACTTTGTGTAATATATGTGTGTGCAATAGTGAAATTCACATCAAAATTCAAAGTCTAACTTTAAAATCTGTGCTTTAATGTATAATTCTCACATTTGTATACTTTGGTCAGCTAGTAATACTACTTTATGTAGTTTGTTATTTATTTGAATGAATTAAAAGGGCTCTTTAATGTCTATCCTTGATTTACATAACTAATCAAGGTTTATATAGGATATAGAAAGTAATTAGTAATTAAATACCTTTTGGAAAGAGTAATTTGTACAGTAATCTGATTACACTATTGAATATGTAATTAGTAACTAGTAATTAATTACTTTTTCAGAGTAACTTGCCCAACACTGGTGATTCCACAGAAGCATACACACTTTTAGATGAATAAAGTTACGTGTAGGCGTTTTTAATCTTCTTATTATTGTTTTTTGGACAATCCAGTTTGCCAGTGATAATTCTTGCGTTGTGTTTCATCAGAGGTCAACAACGAACTGTTGCAGGTACAGTAGCGCTTCTAGGTGAAAAAAACGTTAACTATATTACGTGGAATAAAAAAATCACATCATATAAGATATGCTTGTGGTTTCATTTTGTGTGTATTAAGTGTGGACGTGTATGTGAACAGGCTCTTTAAAAATGGCGGCTCTCCAGAAGGACGTTAAAGGGTTTTGGATCGTATGACGATCTGAGGAGGCGAAAACACTTTCAATTTATCCATGTCGTCCATCATCTGCTCTAATGGTGAAGATTCACAGGACTGATGGGAATTCATGCCGATATTTCTGTATTCAGGTGGGTTGTGATATTGGGGGATGCCTCAATTCATTACTTGGATTATGTAATCTATATATATAGCTATAATGTCCTATAAAAACATTTAAATGTACACATTCCGTGACATTTCTAGGTCAGCAATGTCCTTTCAGTGACATTCTATTGTCATATAGTTACATATAGTTTGTAATGTTGGAAAATTGTGTTACATTATATGCAAGGAATATATATTTAATACCCTTAAAGAATAATGATTCTTCGTCCTTTTCTGTTCAATTTACAGAAGTTGTTCCGTATTAGTGCTCTGTAAAAGTTTTGGCTTTAAAGTTAATAAGCTGAACAGATTTCTCATTTAGCCCTGTCCACCAGTCAAGCAATCCTGCAGGGACAAGCGTCTCTTCCGCGTGCAATAAGGGAAGCCGTTAAATTCAGCAATTATCCTCCTCTGGTTGAATTGCGCTGAGGGAGAGCACAGAGAACATGAGAGTCTTTTGTAGTCTGGATCTCCCGCCCTCCTGTCTTTGCCCTCCACGTTCACCCTTCCTCTGGGACACTGTTGTCACTTCGGGTTAGCGCTAACGGTCAGTGCGGCTTGGCAGTCCTAATGGTTTCTGATCCAGACAAACCGGTGGCCAGATGAGGTCAGGGGAACAACCCGCTGGCCCGGGTGATTGCTGGACGTCTCTGGCTTTCATGAGAGGCGAGTGACTTTACTCTGGAAACTTCTGTGTAAGGTACGTTGCTAGAAAGTTAGAGGTATAGTTCATCCAAAAATGACATTCTGTCGTCATTTATTCACTCTCGTGTGGTTGTTAACCTGTGTGTGACTCTTTCTTCAGTGAAACACAAAAGAAGATATTTTGAGAAATAGGACTTTGCGAAATTTAAGTAAAAAATGTGATATGCGATAGCATGCTAGATAATGCGATATTTGATATGCGATACAATATTTATTTTTCTAAAATCAATTTAAATTGTTTTAAAATATATTGAAAAAATATATATAACCAATGGGGCTGCACGATATTAAAGAAAAATGTGAATAATTTGCTAAATAATGCAATGTGCTATAGAATAATGGTTCAAGTTTGTAAAATATATATTTAAAAACTGAAATGATATAACCAACATACATATATTACATTATTTCTGATTACTGATCGTCTTCCACACAAGTTTTTTTGCTATCTACATCAACCTAAAATATATAGACTATAGACCACTTCGCAAGATGTAAACACTGGTCCAGAAGCACTTCCGGTTTCAGATGTTTTTTTTTTAAATCTCACATATATAATTAAAACGAAGATATTCGTTAGGTTAAAAATGTTCTGTTAGTTGTATTTTGTTCACCTATTGGCGTTAAAATACTGAAACAGGAAGTTATTTCGGACCAGCTTTGGATCAGCGTTGTTACGTCATCCAAAGGGGCCTATACGTAACTTTTAGAATTTTTCAAATAATTCAGTTATTGCAAAATATTGCGATATGCACATTTATGAGAAATGTCTCAGTGGTTTTGTCTTCATACAATGGAAGTCAATGGGGTTCAGTGTTGTGTGGTTATCAACGTTCTTCAAAATATGTTATTTTGTGTTCTGCAGAAGAAAGAAAGTCCATTTTTTTTGTTCAGTGAGTGTAAAAGTGATGCTTAAAGTCATTTTCGTAAAATACAGTTTTGCCTCAACTTGCTCATCTAGTTTGTCTCAGATCTGTAATCTCGGGATTTTTTTAATCATTGCATAACGCTCTTCATAATGCTTCACTTTTCTTGAAAACACTTACTGTACATTAAAGCCTCTAACCAACACAGAACTTACATATTTTCACGCCTACAGTAAGTTTTAAGAGTCTGGCACAGTCGCTATTTGACATTTTTGTCATTTGACATCACAGTGTTGAAGTGAATCTCTGTACAGTAAATGATCTGACTGCTCCTGCTGTATTTAACTAAACCTTTTTTAACAGGGAGAGGTACATCTCCATTAGATCACTTCACATTTATTTTTTGTCAGTTGTACCCAAAGGAAAATGAAATCAAGATGTTATGAGGCCTTTGAGAAAGCCGCTGTTGTGTAAACCTTTGCTTTCCATCTCCGGAGAAATCTTTGTCAGGGCTTCCTCAAAGATAATGGGCCGCTTTGAGTGACTCTTGACTCGTCTTCAAAGATAAGAATCTTCAGAATTTTTACAACCGAATAATCAGCTTAAATGGAGAAAAAGAATTTGTGTAATCTGCAGAATCTTTTCAGGCATCTTAGAGTTCAGCGCCTGGTGGCTTCTCTCAACTACTCCCAAAAATCACATATGATATCTCTTAATATTTCAATTATTTCTCCAATTATGTCTCAGTCCTTAGAGTTTGAGAAGAGATGTCAACAATGTCTCAAACTGAGCTCAGATTTGCCAAGTCTAATGTGAATCAAAAGTCAATATTATTCAAGATCTCAATATGAACTCAGTAAATCTAGATTATTTTACCTCTACAATCTACATTCATTTTACACCTCCATATACTCGTCATGTGTTTGAAAATCTTTTTTTATTTCTTACTATTAATTTAAAGTCTTTGAGATACTCAAATGAGACCAAACTGTGAATTACATCAAATCTCCTATGAAGGAGTTCACCTGCACTAAGACTTGATATTTGTTGTCCGCTCACTAGAAATGGTTTGCTTGAGTCATTTATCTTGTATAGATGTTGAAGGGCTCTGACCTGCTGGTTAGTTTCTATGTCGCTCTTGATTGAGAAACCCTTTTGAGCGTCCGAGCGTCCTAATGATGTGATTCCATCTCTAGTTGCCATTCGTTAGAGCTGAAGGGTAGAATTGGAGCAATCTCAACCGCGAGTGGCTGTACACTAGTCTTAATTTCCCCTCAAGTGTTCAAGGACACTTGAATAAGTGCACTATGACCTGGGTTATCAGCGTTCTCTTTTTAAAAAGCCTGTCATTAGATACCATGTCAGTATTGGTCATCAATTAGCTCAGTGTGTGTTCCTCGAGAGAGACCGTAAATCATTTTCTGTCAACTCATAGAAGTACACAAGCACACAGATGACTTCAAAGCTAACAGACCTGGACAACAATCCACAAAGCCCTTCCTGTAACAAGAAAATACGAGATCTTTTTAATATCTCAGCTATTTCTCCTTGAAATGCAAATTAAAACTAAAACTGAAGTCTCAGCTGCGTCTCAGATATTTCTCCTGAGAAAAAGAGTCACACGCGCGTCTGTCATTAGAGTTTGAGAAGAGATGTCGACAATGTGTCAAACTGAGCTCAGATTTGTCAAGTCTGCAATCAAAAGTCAATATTAGTGAAGATCTCAATATCGACTCAAACATTTCTCATCACATTTACTTAAATCAAGATTATTTAACCCCAACAATCTACATTCATTTTACTCCTCCATACTTCAACAATTACACTCTCATTTGTGTTTGTTTATTTGTAAAAATGTTAGAAGAAACATCTGAGGCTAAGATGATCCTTAAAGGAAACACAACTGAGAACTCAGTCAGATGTCCTGAGCTATGAAAGAGCAACGTCTGAGCAATAAAATAGGTTATTTTATTTCATAGTCTTCTGTATTTTAGCGATTGCCACACCTTCAACGTCTGATGGTTTCGGTTCCTTGTATCATCTATTTGAATTCATTTTCTTTAAACAGTTTTTTTTAGCTTGCGTGTCATTAAATAATCTCAGGCCCCCGAAAACAACGTCTCCTCTATTGCTCTTAATTGCGTTGTTCAACAAAGTGGCCATCAATCATATATCTCCGTCGGTGCCCGTCACATCAGCCAGCCATGAAATGGCAAAGAAGGACACTCTGTAGTTTTCTCTCCATACACATTTTCTTCTGCCATTTGGACTGTCAGTGAAGATTGAGAGCAGTTTAGATGGAGAGTCCAGCAATTTATTACATGTCCATCTTCATTTCAATAGATCCACATTCAGACTTTTTTGTGTGTTAATTTCAGATGCACTTTAAAAATCAATAAACAATAAATGAAGAACATGTTCATGTGCTAGTGTTAAGAATCCTTCAAAATGACGAAAGAAAATGCACGTTGTGTCAATTGCAATGGCATGTTGTCTTAATAGTAAAATATACCTGCAAGCAGCAATTACGGGGTTAAGCCCTACAAGGGCACAAAGGGAAATACATGTGGACATTTCTGATGATTAGATACAATATAATTTGCTTATAACTTTTGACCATTAGGTGGCGCAGCCCACCACCTTTTTTGTGTTTTGTCAGAGTGTGCCCAACGTGTAAAATCTGGTGAAGATATCTCATAGTTATAAGTTATAAGCATGTACTAAAATAATACGAGCCAAACTTTCTTTGCATTTTTCGGCCACTTACAATGGAAATTTTGACATTTGGCCTGTGACATACAGTAAACCACTAAATGTTCTGTGTTTCCTACGCTGGTTTCTTCTCGATCGGAGTAACGGTTGCAAAGTTATTCGCAATTTTTTTTTCCGATAAATCACACTACAGGCCAAACCGTAAGGCAAAACCTGGTGTATTTGGTATCGTTGGACTTGGCAAGGACATGACTCCCACGAAAATCCACTAGGTGGCGCTGGTCCAAAACTTTACGGGGTCTCTCAGGGCATCGTGCTGATGACCCATATAGTATTTCGTAACGATACGCTAATGCATTCGTAAAATACAGCATTTTCATACATTAGTCAATATGGCCAACGCCCAATACGGCCGACATGGGAAAACTGAATATCGTTCGACTCGGCATGACACCCCGCATTTAACCAGACGGACTTCTAGGACCAGTTCGAAAAAGTACGTTTTTCAAATAATTTAAAATGGCTGGAAAATTTTCATGACAAAAAATGCCATCATAGGGTGCTTCGGCATGAGCTCAGGATTCGGGGGGAGGGGGAATTGTGTTTCTATGGTGTACGGCTCAGAAGTTATGATAAAAAATGTATGTGAAATTTTGGACTGTTGGTGGCACTAGAGGGATTGAGTTGGAGACTCCAAATTTGCTGCAGTAACATATTTTGCTTCTATCTGTGTGCCCTTCGGGGCTTGACCCCTAATTATTTTTTGCTTCAGACAAACTTGTGACAAACTTGTAAAAGCGCTATAGAATTACTTTGGAATTGAAAGAATTAAACTTTGGATAATATAGAATGAACTCTTGACCTGGGCCATTAAGCAACCACCTAGCAACCATCAAGATAGCCATATCAACCCAACAGCATCACCACATTATTATATACGATCAAGCTCAACAGCGTATATTATTTTGAGAAATGTACAGATCTACTTACAGTATATACAGAGATTGCTATTTGAATATTTATTTAAAGGTGAAATGTTAAATAATATTAAAGGCAGCCATCAGACTTAAGTCATGACTGAAATCAATTCAAAGCTGTAGGAAAAATGTAATGATCAGAATCAAAACGATTCGGTTGATAATTAGGATGTCTGGCAATTCAAAGGCTACGATTTTGCTTTTCTCATTAGCATTTCAATTTTCTGAGAAATGTTTTTGGCGGTCCAACATTCTCATCTCCGTAAGTCCTCTGACAATGATTAGAAATTTCCAATGAGACTCATCTTCATTATTAGATTAAGGAGGCAGTGATTTGTCTGGCGTATAAGATTAGATGCTGGAGATCTCTGTCCCACCTTGATGGCTTGATAATTTCAACAGGAAGTTCTTTTCTGATCTGATCATTATGCCACCGGCTGCCATATCTGATCTCGCTGAGTCAAGCAGAACAATTACGCTTGGTTTTCTCACCTCTGACTCACCTGGCAGCTCCACATTTACATATTTTTCATCTGGACTATTTTCCTTATTTAGTATTTGAACTTTTCAGACCAGAGAGAGAGAGAGAGAGAGATGTGCATAGAAATGTTAAAGCCTGCTGGGTTAAAAACCTCTTTTGTTCTCCCAAACTATTAAATACTCAAAAGAAAATTGTATTGTTTAAAGGTGTTATTCGTAGAAAAAAGTTTCTCATTTGTGTTTCATTTAAGTATCAATTTATAAAATCAAACAAACGTGAGTGTAATTGTTGAAACACATAAAAAGTATGAATGTAGATTGTAGAGGTAAAATAATCTGGATTTGGGTAAATTTCTGTCTTGTTTTTCCTGGTATTTTTCTGCAGATAAGATATTTTCCAGGCTTCTCTCGGGGGTGCACAGTTGAGTCAATGCAGGTTGTTCGACTAATTGAATATTCGATAAGCGTTTAGACACTCGGCGAGGTTCACATCGATTAAACTCATCCAATAGCCGTCAGTCCTGCATCAATGAGACCTCTTTAGAGTCTCTGGCCGTGTGCGTTTTGGGTTCATGTCTCTGTTTGATATTATTTGAGTCTGTGGGAACCCAATTTGGTTGTGAAGTCAGGCTTTTTATCTGCTTTTCCAAATGATGTTTAAATTGCAGGTAGACAGTGAGAAAAGCATTTTTCATCTCTTGTGAATGTGTGTTGCAGGTACTACACAGCAGAAAGATGAGCTTTAGTTAAAATATTTAAAAAGGCACGGTTTTGATTTATGTGAGATTAAAATCACAATGTTTGTCAGGGAAACATGAATTTGCTCTCCATTTTAATCTCATTGATGTCTATCATGAGATCATTTTTTCTTTTTTTGTCAAAGGAAGGTAATACTATAGCACTCCCCAAAAGGTTTTTGATATGTGACCCTGGACCAAGTAGCAGGGGATTTTTTTGGCAATAGCCAAAACAACATCGTATGGTTCAAAATTATCGATTTTTTTAATGCCAAAAATCATTAGGATATTAAAGGAGTTGTATGTAATAATTTTACTGTATTACATCAAAACAATACCTTAATATGTTCGTAGACATTTAGGAAACATGCTAAGTTCATATATTGGTTTGTCCAAAAAACAATGCTATAGAGTGAAATGTGTGTTTTTGTTTTGGTCTGTGTGACCCCGCCCACTGACGATTCACCCACTAGTGTATTTCGACAGCTCGGTTGCCAGACAATCACAGCATATTGCAGCAAACAAACGATCTGGGTCAGAGCACATTCCACCCTTTCCGGTACTATTGAGTTGCAAACTTAGAAAGAATTACTATATTATTTTACAACTACCAAAAAGTAATATACCATTTTAATACGGTTATTTAAACGAGACCGCAATATGGCCCATAAATGGGACCTCCGGAGGATGCAACCTCTGAAACGAGCTGCTCATTGAGTTATATTTGCAAACAACAAAACCACTGCTAACGTATAAATAATCAGATAAACTTACAGTGTAAAGGCCATTGCATTTTGCGTCTGAAATTTCCGCACGTTACGAAATAAATACGACCTCACGTTGTGTCAATCACATTTACACACTGCCTCCGATATTTTCGTCCGTCATAAAAAAATTCGGACAAGCATTTTGAGAGGTGTTTTGACAATTCAGAGACACCGTACAAACGAGCGCCAAATACGAAAAAACGCACACGAAAATTTCGGACTGTATGTGCAAAGACCTTGAGAGTTGATGCTTTCCATTATACTCCTGCAAGTGGCAACTCCTGTGAGCGTGGAGTCAGGACGGGGGAAAACCCTCGCCAATATTTTGAATTTGGGCTGCGATACCAAGCTCAACCGCTAGGTGTCAATTAGTTACGTACGGCTCCTTTAAGATCATGTTCCATGAAGATATTTTGTAAATTTCCTAACGCACATACAGTATATCAAAACTTTATTTTTGTGAGTAATATGCTATGCTAAGGACTTCATTTGGACAACTTTAAAGGCGATTTTCTCAGTATTGTGATTTTTTTGCACCCTCAGATTCCAGAGTTTTAAACAGTTGTATCTCGGCCAAATATTGTCAGATCCTAACAAGTCATACATCAAATTCAAATCATACATCTTTTCAGCTATAAATCTATTTTGAAAGATTGACCCCGACTGGTTTGGTTTTATTGTTTAGGGTCACATATATGTTGATACAACAGAGTATTTTTGTTGAGAAGATGCTGGACAATATTTTTATTCCAAATTGCAGCATTTTCATTTGTAAAGATTCCGTCATAAAACAGTTATTTCTACAGTTTGTTGTCAGACTCTTGCAGCCGTGACTGGTCTTTTAATAACGTCTCATTCAGAAAAGCTCTTTTGTTGTTTTGTGCCATTTAACGTCGGATTTCGTTCGGCTCTTTCTCTCATTAGCATTTTAGAGGAAATTATTTTGATGGAAACGAGGCCAAATGTAGCAAAGATGACATTTCCAAAAATTGGGATGTGATTGCTTCAGCACCCTTTGAATGGGAGAATTATGAAGTCATAAAGTTATTCGACTTCGGCAACCTTGTCTCTCTGGTGGCCGTTCATCTTCTCGCTTTATTGTTCGATGGTCATTAGTCTTGATTTAATTTTCATATCCGGTGCCCACGCGCAAAGTCAAATTAATAGTGGAGCTGTCTCTTCTGCTTTCTCTGTCCATGCTAAAATGTTGAATTAGGAGTAAAGGACTCGTGTGGCTGCTAGGACAAAAATATACAAGATAAAAATGCCTATTTTTGTATTTTCATTTGGTGATGCTAGCGGCGCAGAAGATACAAGCTCAGAGGAAAATGTTATTGCTCAGATGTTGCTCTTTAGCTTAGGAGAATGGAAAGAGTTTTCTGTTGTGTTTCTTTTAGGGATCATCTTATTCTCCGATGTTTCTCCTAAAAATGCCTAGGAGAACTAAAAACAGAAACAAATGAGTCAATTGTTGAAATACATGATGAAAATGAATGTATACTGTGGAGGTAAAATATGCAACGACTGCATTTCACATGACCCCTCTGTCAAACTTCTGACGTTTGCAGATGACACTACGACCAATGGCCTGATCCAGGATTGCGATGAATCTGCACACTGAGAGGTTGAAATCTGGTGTTATCAAACAACCTGTAACTTAATGCACTAAACACTGTGGAGATGACTGTGGACTTTAGGAGGATCCCTCCATCACTCCCTTCCCTCACCATTCTCAATAGCACCGTGACGGCTATGGAGTCATTCAGGTTCCTGGGCACTACCATCTCACCTGAAGTGGGAGACCCACGTAGACTCAGCAAAGGATGTACTTCCTTCGCCAACTGAGGAAGTTCGATCTACCACAGGAGCTGATGGAACAATTCTACACAGCTGTGATTGAATCAGTCCTGTGTACATCTATTGCAGTATGGTTTGGATCAGCCACTAAATCAGACACAAGTAGACTGTAACGGACTGTTCAAAACGGCTGTGAGGATTATTGGTGTGCCCATGCCCAATCTCCAGGATTTGTACAACTCCAGGGTAGGGTTGCGCGGTAAACCGGTTCTTGTTTCGGTACTTGAAACGCTGCTGTTCCAAAGTTCACCGCTATGCGGCAGTATGCAACAGAACTGACGCAGAACCGGAACATAGAAGAACACGATGAATCGCTCTACAAGCACTTTTGCGACCATTTAAACTGAGACACTGTGAGTGATTTATTACAAATTCGGCACTTTCTACTTTTGCTGGGAGATCTTTAGATTGTTTTACAGTGTAACGTGTATTCTACATGCTGTGATGCGTCTGTACATCCCCATTCAATGGCATACATAGCATATATAACTTTATCTCTGTTCCAGTCCAGACATCTCTGTTATTCTACTATTCATCATGAAGTTCTCTTTCGCGTCTTGTATATGTTCTTATACTGTCAAATACACACGCTGTTACGTCAAAAACACAAAAGCTTCACATAAGCACAGTCCGTTGTGTTTTAAATGTATATCCGCATAAAAAAATAACTCGCCTTAAAGTGACAGTAACCTAATAAATCTGTGTCACTTATTACAGTGAAAATGAAACTTTTGTAGCTTTATTTAGAGTCATTGCATATTCTTTTAATACTGTGCAGTGTTTTATTTTTATTGATCATTCAGTTTTCATCTTGAATGCTACTGTTAAATAGACCTACTTGAAACATTTAATTTTTGTTCAAAATTGTATTGTTCATATTTGTGTGATTATGATGATAAGTCTATATAACCAAAGCATTTTTCAGTAATAATTGTGCAATATCAAATATAAAAATAATATATATAATTCAAGCAGTTTCATGCAGTCTTCTTAATATTTTTTCAAATAATTTATTTTGGGGCTGGTTATTGATCACCTATGGTACCGATGTGGTACCGATATTACCGGTATTAGATTCTGGTACCGTACCGAAGCCAAATTTTGGTACCCTACTCCAGGGTGAAGAAACGGGCAGGTACCATCATCTCCCACCCTGGACACAATGTGTTTGAACTCCTGCCATCAGGCAGACGATACAGATCACTGCGCTCTAGAACATCTAGATACAAGAACAGCTTCTTCTCGCAGGCCATCTCATTCCTAAACAGCTAGTACATCCACCATAACCACCTAGTTGTTAAGTGCAATACATGTCAGTGAAATATCTTTACTCTTACACTTGATGTAAATACATATTATATTTTTGTGGTTATAAAAATGTAGAGTACACAACTGTAGTATACAGTACTTGCTAGGCACACTTGCACATAACTAAACTGCACCTTTGTATATTATTTACTTTTTTATCCTCTTAGCCTCATATTTATTTTATATTCTTTTCTATTTCTGGTGTTATGTGTATACGATGTTTAAGAGCTCCTGTGACCAGAACAAATTCCTTGAGTGTGTGCACACTTGGCGAATAAAGCTGATTCTGATTGCAGACTTGACAAATCTGAGCTCAGATTGAGACATTGTTGATGGAGACATTTGGGATGAGATTTAAAGGTACAGTTTGTAACAATTTTGCCGAAAAATATCAAAAACCCCCTAGGCCATTATTATATATTTTGTTCAGCTGAGTACTTACAATATCTCAAATGTTTCCAACTGCTTGTAAATCGTGAGAAAATCGGCATTCTCAACAGTGACACGGGGCTGTGTAGTCGCCTGTCAATGACGTCATATCCGTGTACCCCTTTGTTACCGCCTTCACTGACGTAGAAACCGCATGACAACAGTGTCGTGGACAAATGCGGAAGTAGTGTCTAGCAAACCACTAGCTTGTTTCGAGCAGTCACTTATTTATGGACCACAATTATACGCAACATTTGTAAAAATGTATTACTTTACCTCATCCGCTAACATGATTTCTCGTTCCCGTCTGATTGATGGCCATCAGCGGTGGAGTTGAAGACAACAGATCCCATCATTCCACGCGCCTTCACAGCGTCATCAAGCTACGCCACTGTTGTTGTTTTGATCGTGCGCCCTCTAGCGGCGGTTTTTACAAACTGTAGCTTTAAGCGAAGGTTTCCATTTGCTCGCCATTTAATCTCATTGACGTCGAGGAGAAACGGTAAGGATATTTAATGTTGTTCTAATTTGTGTTTCATTTAAGTATCATCTTAGTCTCAGATGTTTCTTGAAAAACAGCAACAAATGAGACCTTATTTAATAAGATTTTAGAGGTTAAATCATCTGGATTTGAGTAAATGTGATGAGAAATGTTTGAGTTCATATTGAGATCTTCAATAATATTGACTTTTGATTACAGACAAGACAAATCTGAGCTCAGTTTGACACATTGTTGACATCTTTTCTCAAACTCTAATGACAGACACATTTGTGAGATTTCTTGCATTTTCCTCTCAGTGGACGCAGATGAGACTTAAGCAGAAATTTCCATTTATTCTCATTAATGTCCAGGAGAAACAGTGAAGATATTAAAGATCTCATCTGTGATTTTTTTTTCTTACGAGCGATAGTAAAAAGTTTCGCTCACGGGACGAACCGTCTTTATCCGGTGTGAGCGACAGGCGTGAGAGTTTATGAGAGTTGCCGGTGCGCAAGAATAATTCTCAGTCCTGTGAATTGCTCTTGCCGTGTAAATGGTCACGTTAACGGTCAGAAGTGTTGTTTGGCTGTGAATTCACAACCCACTTTCACCCCTTTACCTCTGAAACTTTGACAAATGAAAGGGTAAAAGTGAAAGCACGGTGAAACAAAAGAACATTTCAGAATGTCTGAAGGTCGCAGCGGTGATCTGTACCATTAATCACCGTGTGATTCTTCACATCAGACACCCCCATCTCCATGCGGCGTGATCGCCTTCACCAGCGCACACGCTCGTGCGGGCGATTAGCCTTTTTTACGCTGCTCGCTGAGGTTATCTGGTACAAGGTTATTTGAGTGTATTCTGCATGTGAATGTTTTATTTCCGTGTGGTCTGAGCGTGTGTTTTTGACAGATGCACTGCAGGCTGTGCTGCTGGAACGCATCGCCGGTCCTCATGACACGCGTTGTCAGGTCACCTTGAATATGTTTAGTCTAATGCAAGTGTGTTTCAACACCGCCGTATCTGACAACGCAGACGACAATGTCAGCTCTGAATATTTGTGTCCCTGAATGGGAAACAAGCAGATGTGTAAATCTGAATCGTGACTTTTTATTCAGCACCCAACGAAAAATCACATGAGACATCAATGAGATGGAGAGCAAATGGAAACTTTTGCTGAAGTCTCATCTGCCTCTCAGATATTTCTCCTGAGAAAAAGAGTCAGAAATCTGACAAATGTGTCTAAGTTTCAGAAGAGATGTCAACAATCAAAAGTCAATATTATTGAAGATCTCGATATGAACTCAAACATTTCTCATCACATTTACTCAAATCCAGATTATTTTACCTCTACAATCTGCATGCATTTTACACCTCCATACTCGTTGTTACTTGTTTCTCTTTTTATTTCTCATGAGCAAATTTATAGGAAACATCTGAGACTGAGTTGAGACTTAAATATTATTCTTATCATAGCATTTTTATTTGCTTTTCACTACCGTGCTTTTGATAAACATACTGATTTTTTCACAGAAGTATTCAGATTTGAAACAGATTTTAGAGCATTTTATAATATTACATAACGTCTTCCAACATAGTTGACAAGTAAATATAGACACGCATGTATGTAATCCGTTTAAATCTGTGTAACAGCCTCGCTGTATGACACACATAGCAACACATTTTCTCAAGTCCGTGGCCAATTCATGTTCACGTGGGCGAATCCGTCTGAGCCTGATGAAAATGAGTCTCATCATTCTTTAAAACACTGATCATCTATTATGAACTGGGATATGATAAAAAATGCCTTTTCTTAGCGGATTTGCCCTCTCTTCTCCAATTCTGACTCCCGTGGATCTCTCTCCCCTTTAACCTTGGTTGCTGACGGATATTAACTTTGCCATTCAAAAGACCAGCGTTCCCTGCACATAAAGGGGTTTAAAAGAGATGTATGACTCCTTCTGCCGTGATGAAGTTTCTGTAGTTCAGGATTCTATCTATATTCATTCTCATTATTTTGCCTTAGACCTCATTTGAATGACTTTGGTCTGTAATTATAGGGAAGGTTATCAGTGTTGAGAAACTTTACCTTAACCTTCATTAGCTGAAGCGTTATCACAGACGTTCTTGCCGTGTGATGGGTGCCACTTTTTCAAAGTGAAGTTGATGTTGTGACGTAGTTAGTAAGAAAAATATTTTTTGGAGTGACACTTTATGTGAAAAGAAAATTTCTACCGTTTTGTAATAAAACATATTTTTACTGTACTGCTGCTTAGACAAAATGCAAATGGTCAAAATCACTATAGAAATAACATTTAATTGAATTAAAATAATGTAAATGATTTTAAATTAGATTGCAATTGTGTAAATGCAGCTCATCTTCTGACCAGATGCAGAATGATAAAATGTATTATGTGTGTAAAAATTATAAGTTATAAAATTATAAATTCTATTGTATTTTTATATAAATAATAAATGTATATTTTTCAATTATAAATTGGATACAATTTTTAATGTATAAATTATAAAGATAAATTATAAAAAAATAAAATACATTTAATTGTTATCCCTTATTGGCAAACAGAGTGTAACTCTTACATTGACAAGGTGATTAAAATGATAATTTTTTCATTTAAAACATAACATTTTTATAAATAAAATAAAAACAGAAAATATTAATTACAGAAATGTGTGCTGTGCTTTTTTGTGGATTTTATTTACAAAAGAAAAATGAATGACCTTTGATCCCAGGATGCCATTGACCTGCAGTGCAGCAGTCTGTAAAGAATCTACAGACAACACACTCATAGCAAATAAGAGACAGAAATTGATGATTCATTAATTAGCAACAGGCTTGGATGCAGCTCTGGTTGCTAAGTGATTGTTTCTATGGTTCATTTGATAAAGAGGGAGAATAATAGTGATGACAATGGAGGGATTCCATATTGATGGTAATATATTATATCCAGAGATGCTGAGATGTGTATAAGTGGCTGTATGGAGGTCATTGAGGTTAACCAATAGTTAGATTACTTTAATGCAAATGATATGTTTTCTAAAACATGCAGTTAATTAAGCAACACCCATGCAGTGGCATTTAAAGAAGAACTGCATGTGACTGCATGTCATGCATAACAATTCACAATATAGAAATGATTGCTAAATCATTCTTTCTTTTTGATACAGAGCTCGTATAGAACCATGCACAAATGCTCAGTTTGGTATCGTTCAGATTTCTCAAATTGTCACCGACAGCGTTCAAAGCACTCCCTGTTTTTCACATTGAGTTAAATCTCGCAGGTTGCTGTGTCATCAATAATCGAAACGTTCGGTGGCCTTCATACGTTTATCCACGTCAAAAGAATTCAGACGCAAATGCTTTAATTCCATTGCAAAAGATTGCGGCACGGTTCATGCTCGCTGTCCTTTTATTGATTGACAGACGCGGTTTCGTGGCTCTTTCGGGGTTTTTTTTTTGCGCGCGATCAAATTAGAAGCGCTCAGTGTAAAATTTCACCCTGGTGAACGACACGAGAAGCTGTCAAATTAAAACCAGATGATAGCTCTCAGTTTTTCCAGCATAGAAGATTTTAACTGCAGGCTGCAGGTCAATTTCAATCAGCCAAAGTCACCAGGCAATTGAGCTCCCACATCTCCACCCACCTTCTCTCATGCTCGCTCTCTCTCTCTCTCTCTCTCTCTCTCTCTCTCTCTCTGTCTCTCTCTCTCTCTCTCTCTCTCTCTCTCGTAATGCGAATGATAATGTGGCCCTGAGCGAAGCTCCTCTCAACCTGTTGCTTTTGTCACTCAGGCTGAAACTGTCCATCTGTCATCACTATGGAAACTGCTGAAAGCCTTTGTGTTCGTGCTCGGCCTGTCATTAAGGCTGAGAACTGAGAAATGATTCTTCTTAACCTCGTTTTTACAGACAGGAATTGACGCCCAATCTAGAACCGTTCTCAGTGTTGGAAAACGGCTAACATCGGTGTAAAGTCAGAGCATTTTCAAGACTTAACACACACTTTTTTTTTTCAAAAATATATTTTAAAAAATCATATGGACAATTCGATTGCTTTTAATTTGATTTATACCATGGTCTTCTTGAATACTTGGTTGTCATTGGCTGGAAGGTGTGCATTAAAACCCTTTACAGGTACACAGGTAGCTCCAGTCAGTTTGATTACATTTAAAATTAACTGACAAAATGACTGTAATTTTCACCTGTTTGATCTAAAATTACACTTTAAACATCAATAAAAGATTTAACTTGGCAAATGACCGTGGTATAAGCGGGATAATCCACAGCTAGCCGTGCGTTAAAGCATTTTAATGCACTTCGCGGAGGCAACCACCCTCCGCTTCATGTTGGGTGGTTCTTGGCCTCCACGTGGTGCACTAAAACCCTTTAACGCACGGCTAGCTGTGGATTATCCCTTACATTTAATATATAGACAGATTCAAAGCAACAACATAAACGTTACTGCGCATGTTCGCTTTTGTGGCCCAAACTTAACTTCCTGTACCCATCTGCAAAGAATAGTGTTCCTGTAGATTATTTCTGATAACAAGTCAATGACATCAGTTACACGATCAATTCAACAAATTGTACATTGTAATTTTATTTTATTTTATTTTGTTTTAAACGTAAACTTACCTAGTTCTTATAAATATCTTGTCACTTTTCTTGTTATGTAAATGGATCATAATTTAAGAAGTTTTAAATATTTTTACTAGAAAACAAAACAAAACTGCTTTGGAAGAATGTCATTCTTTGCAGTGTTGCTGTGCTAATGCCAGTAATGAGACCAGTCTCTTCTTGCTCATTTTGAATCTCAAAAATCAAAGTGTTTTCATTTTGATGGAAGTAAAGTTTACCTCAAATTGAAAATGGTACTAATAGGAAAGTAGTATCTACAGTAAGTTACTGGCAAACCTGCTGCAAAACTAAGGAAAGATTTTACAGTGTATGGGGCAATCTGGGGGACCTTTACTGGACCCCTGCAGTTTGCTTACTGAGCAAACAGGTCTGTGGATGATGCAGTCAACATGGCACTGCATTATACCCTACAACATCTGGACAGACCAGGGAATTATGCAAGGATCCTGTTTGTGGACTTCAGTTCAGCCTTTAACACCATCGTCTCAACACTCCTCCAGACCAAACTAAACCAGATCTCTGTTCCTAGTTCTGTTGTCAATGGATCACCAGCTTTCTGACAGACAGGCAACAGCTATTTAGAATTGGTAAATTCACATCCAACAGCCGTACCATCAGCACTGGTGCGCCCCAGGTATGTGTGCTCTCCCCACTGCTCTTCTCCCAGTACACCAACGACTGCACCTCTACTGACCCCTCTGTCAAGCTCCTGAAGTTCACAGACGACACTACAGTTATTGGCCTCATCCAGGACGGTGACGAGTCTGCTTACAGACGTGAGGTTGAGCAGCTGGCTGTCTGGTGCAGTCATAACAACCTGGAGCTAAACACCTGAAAAAACAGTGGAGTTGATAGTGGACTTTAGGAGAAACCCCCCGGCACTCACCATCATGAACAGCGCTGTGGCCGCAGTAGAGTCATTCAGGTTCCTGGGCACCACCATCTCACAGGACCTAAAGTGGGACATTCACATTGACTCTATTGTCAAAAAGGCCCAGCAGAGGCTGTACTTCCTTCGCCAGCTGAGGAAGTTCAACCTGCCACAGGAGCTGCTCTTACACTTCTACTCAGCTGTCCTCTGCACTTCCATAACTGTCTGGTTCGGCTCAGCTGCAAAAACTGACCTCCGAAGACTACAACGGATAGTCCGGACTGCTGAGCGAATCACTGGCACAACCCTCCCCAGTCTACAGGAACTGTACTCATCCAGAGTGAGTAAAAGAATTCGCAAAATCACTCTGGACCCCTCACACCCCGTACACTTTCTCTTTGAACTGCTGCCGTCTGGTCGGCACTACAGAGCACTGAGCACCAAAACCGTCAGACATGGGAAAAGTTTCTTCCCTCAGGCCATCTACCTCTTGAACAGTTAAATGTTCTACTGTGCAATAAAAACACGTGTAATACACAACTACTGTATATACTCATATTTATTATACATATGTTGTTGATATAATATTCAGCTATCCACATTCCCCTGCATAACTTGTATATAGCACATCTGTACATCCAATATACTGCTTATTGTCCTTTTGTCTAATATTGTCCTTTTTGTCAAACGTGTATTGTCTCTCACATATTTATTTTGTACGTGTTTGTTACCTGTGCCTTGTCACTTTTTTAACCTGTATGTGCACTGGAAGCTTCTGTCACTAAGACAAATTCCTTGTGTGTCCAAGCACACTTGGCAATAAAGCTCTTTCTGATTCTGATTCACATTTCGCGTCTAAACACGTGCCGCTTTCTCTAGTGTTGCACACGCGGCCCTCTAAAAAGTTGAACTATTTCCATATTGATGCGGTTCCGACGCACCTAAAATGTGCGTGCCGTACCGCATGCGCATTGCGACCACGTCGCTCCATATTTGCGCGCGCCTGCTACGTGTCTACATTTAAAATAACGATCTTGCGTGCGCAAAAGATGCAAAATGTGAATCGCCCCATGAATATAAATTAATATTAATGTAAATCAATTAAAATATAAATAGTTATACAGTATTATTGGCCACTAGCCAGACCGATAAACAAACACAGAGCGGAAGTAAACTTAATCCGATACAACTGTCTATACATAATTTGACTAAACACTGCATAATTTTATATAATATATTTAATAGATAATTGTTGCAAAAGCATCATTTGATCTTTTTTAAATACAAAATAATTTGTGTTCAGCTGAAGAAAGTAATTTCTCTGTGATGACATGAGGACGAGTGAATTAATTGTGAATTTTCATATTTCTGTGAACTCTCCCTTTAAAATACAAGCCAGTTTGAATCTGCACTAGCATAACTCCATTTTGGTGATTTAACTTTGCTTGCAAAAGTGCACCCCCCCCCCCCCCCCCCCCCTTTTCACCGGCAAGTACAAATGCATTCATTAGCCTGTAGGTTCCTTTGAGCATCTAAGACAACATTGTCCTTCTGCAACCCGCATTTCTAATGCAGTCACGGTGTGCATGTTATTTAGATGCGTCTGTCGATAAGACGATGTTGCCAGGACGACCTGATTGTCAAAACAGCTCATTAGCGATAACGGCAGCAGCTTGAATGCTACGAACACTACAGCATTCAGATACATTTGTAAAGCCAAACCATCTCCAGCCCGTGACCTTGATGGGCTTTTTAAAAACAGCGAGAAGCTTAATGTATCTTTACGCCCGAGATCACTGTACCTGTGAGAATGCATTACAATCGACTTCATCAAAGAGAAAACTGGCCACATGAAGCGTAATTGGGCTTTGATGTGTTAATGCAATGATTTTATGTCGTGTGAAATTTTCATCTATTCATGAGTATCGTATCACTTCTTCGTATCTACTTCACTTAGGGGCAGTCGTGGCCTAATGGTTAGCGAGTCGGACTCGTGACCAGAAGGTTGCCGGTTCCATTCCCAGGGCCGGCGGGTAACGACTGAGGAGCCCTTGAGCAAGACACCTGACCCCTACTTGCTCCCCACTGCTCCGGGTGTACGTGTGTTCACCACTTGCTGTGCGTGTGTTCACTACTCTCTGGATGGGTTAAATGCAGAGGTCACATTTCGGGTATGGGTCACCATATCTGACTAATAGGTCACTTTCTTTGAGATGTATGACCCTGATTGTCCGATTATATTGTGGCAAATGTATAATCTTTAGAGACAAGCGTTTGATCTTACATAACACGGATTTTGTGTTTTAAACAATGTGAAATCAAAAACGATTTATCGCTGTTTTCTTTCAAAAACCTTTTCTGAACAAACTTCAGGCTTTCTTATTTTTTGACCTCTCCGACAGGTCACAGCATTCAGTCCTGCCCAAAGAAAATTGTCATTGTTCTTTCATAGATCAGGAGATTTGATGCAGTTCTCATTCTAGTCTCAACTTTTTCCCCTAAAATTGCTTAGAAGAAGTTAAAACGGAATCAAATATTGTGATTGTTATTGTGAAAAACACATGAAGAGTCTGGAGACACTAAAAAAACACTACACTCTGTAAAAGAACGTACACTACAAAAAAATGAGTCGTTGGATTTACATAAAAAAGTAGTGGTTCCACGCAAATATGTTGAGTAATTTCTACAATTAACAATTTAGTTGTATGAACAAAATGAAATTTAATAAAAGTTTTGAGTAAATCCAAACCATTCAGACTGTACTAGTAATTTTAAGTTAATTAAACTCAATATTTATCCTTCTCAATGGTACTTTTTGTTGTCGTACATAAATTATATACAAACTTACTGCGTGTAAGAAACACACAACACAATGAGCAAATCAGCTGAGAGGCATCTCAGTACTGGCATTAGCACAGTTAAAGCGCATTGAATGATGCAGTAGACATCATGGGCGCGCTTTAACCTCTCACAGCCTAAGCACATGTACCACTCTTACATTTACATTTACATTTATGCATTTGGCAGACGCTTCTGCCCTAAGCGACTTACATTGCATTGTATTATACATTTGTTTCTGACTATATGCAATCCACTGGGATCGAACCACTGAGCCCCAGGAAAGCTAAACAATGGTAACCCTAAAACTCAAAAATACAACAAACCCTTTTAAACCTCAAAGATAAATGAACATTATGCACAAACAAGTCTTTATCTTTACTGAAAAACACTTAAAATAAACTCAATTTACTGCCTAAATGCAGTCTTTTGCAAAGCATGCTGGGAACTGAAAATCTCCCTCAACCAGTCGTGTTGAATTAATTGTTTATAGTAAGTAAACTCAACAATAGGTCCAATACTATAGGGTTTTGCGTTTTACTCAACAATGTTGACCAGTCAAACACTTTTTAAGTAATGCCCACAGTACTACATTTTTACGACAGTTCGTTTTTTTGAGTGTAGATTGCAGAGGTCAAATAATCTGGATTTGAGTTAATGTGATGAGAAATGTTGGAGTTCATATTGAGATCTTCAATCAGATTGACTTTTGATTGCAGACCTGACAAATCAGACACAGATGAGACGTCAGAAAAAATCCATTCGCTCGCCATTTAATCTCACTGATGTCTATTAGAAATAATTGAGCCATTGAAGAGATCTCGTGGATGATTTTTCTTTTTTTGTTTCCAACTGTTACGAGGTGTAATCTTTTTCACCAAAAAATATGACTTGAATTTATTTTGTGTTATTTTGACATTTACCTCAAATTTAGCATTGACATTTCACGCTGTATAAACAAATAGCCAGTAGATGCTTTTATTTCAGGTGTACAATTATATGGTAAGGTTTTATTATTTGCATTTAGCAACTACCCCTGCTCTTTGCAACCCACCAGTTGAAAATCCACTCAATGCAAATCTCTCCGGTTATCGCCCACTATATGTGATCGTGGAACGCTCCGAGCGGGGTTTAAAGCCAGGTTTCTTCTAACAAGAAGGTTAAAGGCCGCGTCCTCCAGCGTCAGTCGCTAGAGAGTCTTTTGAGATAAGTAAAGTGAGGTTTACACTTCCGTTACACCGGCCTACACAGATTCCTCTCGCGGCGCCGTCGGCCAGGCTTATGTGACTTATGTAGAGAAGACCGGCGGCTGTGATCTCCATGATGAGTAACGTCAGCTCGCTCAACTCGCTCTTCTCTCAAACTGCGTGCGACTCACGTCTGCTGCTCTCTGCCTCTTTGTCGTCCCCGTCCAACAGCTCATTTTTTCTCTTTTTGCTGGCTGACCATGGGAGATAAAGTCAGGACCCATCAGAGCCACTGAAGCGGGGTGTCCGGGAAAACGCCTGACCTAAATGCTCGAGTGCACTTTGAGCGCTGACCGTGTTCAGAGAGCGTGGACGTGGAGTGGAGGTCTTCTACTCTTTTGTGGGTGTGTATAAATTGCTTGCGAGCGAAGGCCGGTTTAATCCACTCCCTTCTGAGAGACACAAGTCAGCGACACTGAAGTTTGCTTTTTTGGAGATGATAACTGATATCTAAGAAAATGTAAGACTGTCATATACAGCAGTGCCCTACAGTGATGTCTGAAGGGGAGATTTGCACAATATTTGATTGAATTGTTCGCTGATGCAAAATGGAGAAACTTGGTTAGTCCAAGAACGCATCTGCTACTGAAAGAAATGATAATATTTTGAATGACTGTTGGTGCTTTAGAAGGGGTGATTTCAAATCAGAAATATTTTCTTTTATTATTTAAATATTATATTTGTATAAAGGACAAAGACATATGTCGTAGTTTTGGTCACTACTGTAGATGCTTATATCACAACACCATCTCAGAGCTCACAGTAAGTCTTGAAAGGTTTATACATTGTCATTAAAAATCGAATTAGTCCTTGAAGAAGCTAGATGGAATTTTTATTTCCCGAACTGACTGTTGCGCTCTGTTAACTTGTTACAGCGAGTGTAATTCAGAAAACATGACAGGTGAGATCATTCACTGTTGACGGACACTGATTAATTGCTCGTCCGTCCTTTGAACTTGTTATCGTGTTTCAATGAGTCGGTTTGCGGTCATGTCTGCAGGTCCGATGCTCATTAGGAGAAGAGAGCTGTCAGTCGAGCGGGAAGGCCAAACCGAGCCGGTAAACATCCCGAGGAATGACGAGGACGAAGTTTTCATGTGCTCACACCGCACTGGCAATTGACCCGCGTGTCAAGCCACAGCTTTTGATTAAAGGACAATTTCAGTCATTGGCTAGTAATGGGTTCTCGGGCCGGTGATTAATTATTGCTTTAATTGAGGTAATTAAATGATGGGCGCTAAGGAGAGTCAAGCCAGCACAGAGAGAAAGTCACGAGAGAGTCGCTTTAGCCCGAGGTGTCAGACCGGCAGATTGCCATAATTACTGCTGTGAAATTGGGGTCACTGTCAACGTCTCTCCATGCTACATTTATAAAAATTTCATTATGGGTAAATGGTACTAAGTTGGTACATTTGTTGTGAGTTTGAACTGTGTGACTTCTCCACTCACATATCGGATGTGCGTGCGTACGTTTTTGAGTGACGCAACTTACTGCAAGACAATCTCTTGCGCTATTTTCCCCCAAAAAACATGTTTATGTTATCAATACTATTAGCTCGAACATACGCTACGCTTAGAAATACTCCAAACAACATTAACCATACTTGTTTAAAGTGTTTTATAATTAGTTAACATCTACGGTACAATGAAGCTTTTATCATTTATTTTTCCCTGAAGAGGTTTGCTCTGATGTTTATTTCTCATTGAATTGTGCTCTTTTAAAACTCTTGCTATGGTGGAGGGGTTTTGTTTGTCTGATGTGTACAACAGGTTGATTTTGTTTCTGAAAACACACTATTCTATTATACAGTGATTTTGAGTTTTGGTGTTTGAGAGAGGCTCCTTGTTTTGATTGGGCATTGGGATGCGCAGATCTGGCAACCCTGACTCTTATTTGCAGTAACACTGTTAGCGTTCAACAATGTTCTCTCAAAGCCTTTGCTTATTTGTTTATTTATTCGTAAGTATAGCTTTGTCTGATAAACAGGTTAATGAATTTGAAGTAGTCTGTGCTCAAAATGTTATCAGCTGGATGTCTTGCATTGGGTCTCGTAGCTCTTGGGTTCAGTTTGGTTTGTCCTAATCAAACATTCAACATTTTACCTCATTCACCATGTTTGCTAGTCTTTACTTCCAACAGTCCGCAATGTTTTGCTGAAATGTCATGTTGTACTCCCCGGGAATACGCAAATGTGACTAAAAATAGGTGATGAAAAGCTGATATTGATAAGAGCTGATATTCTGATTCACTGAAGCCACCAAAGACGTCATATTTTATAAAGACATTAATGTTTATTATTGTAGTATTGACAGAATCAAACAAAGAGTCTTTAAAAGTCAATAAATATTTAGTTTGAGTAGTAAGGCCCCCCTCTGTGCGAATAAAGGCTTATAATCTTAAACTTAGAATTTTAATTGAACGAAAAACATATTCTGGTATTATTTTTTCTGATGTTTGATTGCATACAAATTATGATAAATTTCTATATTTCATAAAATGCCACAAAATCCGTGGCCCCCCTAGATCCATCTTGGGACCACCCCAAAGAACCACTGCATTAAACTATGTAAGACCTCCAGTCTACAGCCATCCATTCTGCAGTCGAGTTTGGCCAAAGTAGACTTCTCATGTTAAATTGGCAACTTTAGCAAAAGTCAAAACCAACACATTCACTTATTAATCGATGTAAAAAATAACAACATAATGTGAAAGGGACACAAGGGCGGAAGAAGTCACCATCTGTGGACGTGAGTCTTTCTGCCGTCGCAGATCCTCAGTGTGGGTCACTGCGTCGTGTTTTCCCTGGTCTGCCTGTCAAGTTGAATATGTACAGAACGGTCGTGCTGGAGGGACTGGCTAAAATATATCAGTTCACAGCGAGTGTGTAGAGAACCACAGGCAGGGAAGATTAAGTCCTTTAGACTGAACATGGTCTCTAGGGTGTAGGTCCTGTTGGCTGCGCTCATTGACTCATGTGGACGTTTCTCTTTGACTCACACATGTGACGCACACTGACGACGGTCTGACTCGTGACTCGAGTCATTTGTGACCCACCGCTCATGTGCCACAGAGAAAATATTACTTTTTACATAAAGGATGGCATGTTTTATCCGTTACGTCTTTAATTGGAGAACGCCTTGACAAGTCTGATCCCAGAAACAGAATAATATTCATGATGGTAAAATTACATAATTAGTCACATTTTCAAGTTTATTTTGTGATGCACATGACCGCAACGTCCTCATCTAGACATGGCTACACAAAATAATGAAATCCCATCTGAATCCATCACACATTCTGTATTGAGCACTGTTTAGTTTAGTTAGCGTTGACAGTTGGTCTAACTCTCAAATGTTATTCAAGCATGGATACAGACACGGTCAGGTTGTAATTTGACGTCTTCATGGCTGTTGAATGTTGTCCTCTTTAGCTCTTCATCGAAGCAGAAAGGAAATAGAGCAGCGCACACAACTAACCATAGAGCTCATCAATCAACCCATGGTATCCGGTGCTTAAGTTTCATCCTGATGGATCTGGACTGTACACAAGTGCTCCGACACTTTCCAACTTTCTGCAAGACTGACCGACAAAATAGATAACTTGCAAATGGTTGCGAATAAAAACGTTGAACGCATTTCATGCACCTCGGAGATGAACCACATAAGAACACCGTTGAGATCTCTGATTTCTCCTAGACATCCATGAGATGAAATGGAAACTTCTGCTTGGGCATATTTCTCCTGAGAAAAGGAGTCCGAAATTTCGCAAATGTCTTCATTAGTTTGAGAAGAGACGTCAACAGTGCGTCAAACTGAGCTCAGATTTGTTCGACATTCATTTGACACCTCCGTACTCATCATGTGTTTCAATTACAATATCATTTGTTTCTCTTTTTATTTCTCCCAAAGAAACATCTGAGACTACGTTGAGACTAACATGAAAGGACTCAATCTCCTGAGCTATGAAAGAGCATCATCTAAGCGATAACATTCTCCTCCATGGAGCGGCATTTTTTTTCCAGGGCTTCATATTTTTTGGGGCACTTTACTTCATTAGCTTCAATTACCTGTAAAACAAACAGATTCGCACTAAAGATCTTCCCGTTGTAGCCAAACAGAGTCTCAGCAGACGCGGCCGAGCCAAAACCAGAGACAGTTGGTAACATGTCATGCCGGGAGACGCTCGGTCGAACGGGTGGCCTCAGAAACACTGTTCTTTTTTCCTGCCAAACTGTTCGTGTCCTTTAATTAGAGCTGACAAAACCCTCGACAGAATCCCGCTGGAAACGCTCTGTTTGTCACTTCTGTTTGGGATGGTGTGAATATAGTGAAAGAGCGACGCTCGCTGTCGCTGTCGTTGGTGTGTTGGTGAAGGGCAGGTGTGAAGAGCGGCCCACGTTCCAGTCTGCTTGACTGATTTCCCTGAGACACCAGTTCACACATCCACATTTCTGTGCGCGCGCCCGCGTCTCCGCTGTTGTGTTGACTCACGAGAGGATGCTTGGAGCTTTTAGAGACTGAAAGGTCTTCTGCATTGTGATTTTATGTGAAACTCGACAAAATCTAGGTGGTAAAAGTCAAGTATCAATCTCAGGTCATGGAGAACAGGGCTGGTTGTCACATGGATGTGCTTTAGCTCATTAATAATGGACTTCAGAACAATTGCATTATTAACATTTATTTTTTAAAAGTGGTTTTGTTGAGTTGAAAGTTTATTTTATTTTATTAGTTAAAAATTGTTTTATTTTCTATTTTCTATTCATTTTTTTTTTAGTTTCTATGTTAATTGTAGTCTATTTTTTTTTCCATCTTATTATTTTTGTAAATATTGCTATATTCAGTAGGTTTAATTTATATTTACTCTTTTTGACATATTTTCTATTAATAATGTCTCAAACTTCTTTCAATTTCTCACTTAATAATGTGCAAAAAGGCAACATTTCTCATTTTCACTTGAGATATCAAAGAATTTGTAGGCCCATATTTTATTTGATTTCTCGAAGTGTTTAACAAGTTTTGTTTTAGTCAATAATAAAATATTGACAAAATATTTTGTACTAATGTATGTATTGCCGAAAAAAATGGTATAATTTAAAAATTTGTATACCTTTTGACCTCTTCACCTTACTTCTATTTTGTTTTTCTCTTAGGCCTCTACTGCTTAAATATATTTTCTGTAAAGCTGCAACAATGGAAAACCATAAAAATGCACAGTAGAAATAAACATGAAATAAAATGTTCAACGCTTCATTTTAGCAGTTAAAGCTCTAAGCAATGTGTCTTTACAAAAGCTGACTTTCAAAAATACCCATGTCCTGTGAAATATCCACTGCAAGAGTGACAGCTAGCATCTGTCTCACCTATTGGACAGTCTTTGCCCCTCATCCAGCATCCTGGTTACAGATACTTTTGACATCATGTCTGCCGCCATGGCAACATCATAATCCACACAGGAATGAACATGTCCACACACGTGCGACAGCAGGTGGATCAATATGATCTATATCTGCGAATGGACTTTTGTATTTTAATTAAAAAAATGGATGGTGTCACAGTTCAGCTGTCCGTCTGCTGCTTCACAGAGTTCACATCTCGTGTAGTTTCTGCTATCTGGGCCTTTTCACTAATCGAATCAAATACCTCAATGAGATTGAGAAAATACAAAGATAAGATCCAGCACTTATACGTCGATCTAGTCGCAGGAATGAGGATTGTGTTTGAATAACCCTGTGATTGACTCTTTGAGGGCACTGTGACACAATACAGTACCACTGGTTGTTCGGCATGTGCCGTGTGTGTTTAAGTTGATTAAAACTCTCTGATAATATTGTGTACAGACAAAACACTGAAGTGCAGAATATTCCTGAAAAATATCTTGAGGTTTGATTGGAAGTTTAGTTGAAGGCTGAAATTATTTTGCATAAATTGATTGTACTTGGATGAGGTTGCAGTGCCATGCATACTTAACTGGCATAATACTGTAGCGTGCATCCTTCATACTTTAGCTGTGTGCTTCACTGAGTGCATGCTAACATTAATACTTCACTGCATGCTTCATAGAATACACACTTTACTGCATGCTTCATAACATGCATGTTTTCCTGCATACTTCATAGAATGCACATGTGCATGCTTCATAGGATATGCACTGCTTGCATCATAACATGCATGTTTTCCTGCATACTTACATTTACATTTATGCATTTGGCAGAGGCTTTTTTCCAAAACGTCTTACATTGCATTACACGATACATTTGTTTCTAAGTGCTTACTTCATAGAATACACACTTCACTGTTTGCTTCATAACAAGCATATCTTTCTGCATACTTCATAGAATACGCACTGCTTGCATCATAACATGCATATTTCCTGTATAATTTACAGAATACACACTTCACTGCTTGCATCCTAACATGCATATTTTCCTGCGTACTTCATAGAATACACACTTCACAGTTTGCTTCATAACATGCATATTTTCCATGCATATGTGTGATCTCGTTTGTGAATTTGCTTTTCTACTTTTTTTGCAATGTTTAGAATATTGAATGTACATGGACTGACTTTTCTCAATGTTGTCAGATGTTTGTACACATTCAACCGCTTAAAATAGAACAAGATGCATTTAAGATTCTTTTGCAGATGTCTTGGCAGCGTGTGCTCACTGGGCATAAACTCAAGAGTATTTGTCACTGGGTTGTAAAGCCTGACTCATCAGGAAAATAACATCCCTTCACGCTCAGAAAATATGTCTGCTATAGCGAGGACAACCCGAAGCAAAAGGATTTACACATTCTCTCTACTGCTGGCCAAGATTTGGATTGAAAGAGAAAATGATGTTGTGTGGACGTCTCCAGATGTTCATTAATGATGAAAGCGCTTATACTGCAGTTTATTTAACATTCAACAACACCTCTGAAAATATAAATATTATCCTGAACGTGTTCGAAATCTATGAACATTTCACAGCGACAACAGAACTGTTTATATTTCTATTTTCCATTAAATGTTGACATATCACAGAATGCAATTTTACACTTTGGTGAATTTTACTACAGTATGTGACTTAATGATCATGAAAGGGGCTCTGCGGGAAATAAACAGATAATCAGATTATTATCGCTTGAGCGCTCTTTAAACTTCGCTTGTAATTGTGCGCTTCTAATAGAGAAGCATGAGGTGTTTACCCCAAAACACACAACTGATATCGCAAGTATGCAGAAAAGTTAAGGCGAATACATTCACGCTGGATAGAAACATTCCAGCCCACTCAGATAACTTTGGCAATGCAAACATTGATATGCCGTACTGTATATACCCCCCGATGACCTTTGGTCAGACAGACTTCCCCGGACACATCTGTGGATACATTGCATCTCTTTGGAGCCGGATAAAGCGTCCACAAAGGGAATGGAATATCTTCATAGATAACCTCTCCCTTTCTCCTGCACCCAGAATCTAAATCAATCCTCAATTGGCTTCACTCCGGGCCGGCTGCCAAAACCATCTTTACTCGGCCATGAAACCGTTGGACCGGTGTGAAAAATTGGCAGCGGAGTGAGGGGATGCTCGCGGAGTGGCGCTTTATGGCTGCGAACTCTTCTGAGAGCGGCAATCAAGGTTAACCCTTTGTTTTCGACTGGAACGTTCGCTCTCCCGAGAGAGAGAGACTGCAAATAGATGGATTACTAGCGCATTATGTCAAGGACCTCTACAGGAAACTTGTTTTTGTTGGAAACCAGAATCAGATGTAAGATTGGTTTGGTTTTAAATTTGGGTTTGGATACAAAAGCAACTGTGGTACAGCTGCATAAATTGATACCGTAGGCCAACCCAGTCTCAAGGCTGTTCGTGGCATTGGCACGAAATTTGGAATCTATTTATTTGTGTTCATGGACACGAATTTCCCCCTTTTTTTCGTGTCAGTCAGCACGACTTTTAATACACAGACCGCGTATGTATGAACATTTACTGTATATATTTATAACCTGATACCAAAAAAATTCATACATATTTTAGGTGGTGGCTAACCAACACCTTAACTCACCCCAAACCCTAAAATCACAACCGCGAAAGCTAATTTAGCTAAAAACGTGAGTTTCATGAGGTGGCAAAGCAACGATACGATACGATATGATTCTGTTGAGATTGCAGAATGTGAAGATAGAATTGCTGAGTTGAATTTCTTATTTTAAATCACACTGAACTTGTGTCAATCCAAACATTGAAGTCAATCCAAAGCGGTGTTTTCTAACTATGTATTGATTTCTGTGAAATTTAGTTGCTTTTGAGAATATTCTGTTTCTTTCTCTTTATTTTTAACTGAACTGATTCTGAAAGTGTTCTTGGTTCCCATATCAAGCCCACGCATGAATGCTGTTTGTGATGAAGGTCCTGCTCTAAATGGCAAATAACCATCGCCTTTTTCTTCAGAATGGACTTGACTCTGAAGTTTGGAATTGAACTGCTTTTGGAGAATAAAGTCAAAAGATTGAGAGAAAACGCACGGGAGTATCTGTCAATGTCTGTCTTTATATCCACGTGCTACAAACTCCAGCCTTCAGGGATTTAAGTGGATTTGATTTGCACTGTAGAGAATACTTTTAAGACATTGTCAACATGCCCTCGGGCTCCAGAGAGGACCGGATTCACCGAATGAAAAATGATGGAGAACTCTATAAAACCCCACGTTCACCATCCCCAGAATTCAAGCACTTTATTCCTGTCAACAACATCTTTAGAATTCCCTCACAACTCTCTGCTTTTTATTTCGCGAGGAGACAAAAACGCTCGCCGATTGTCACTCCTCTTATCGTTTCATAGCAGAAAGGAGCCGTAATCGTTTCCGGTTCAGAGATTTTGATAATTTTCTGGTAGAGTCGGAGGCAGAAACGGAGTGGAACAATTAGACATGCTCTTCCATTTGCATTTAATGAGGTGCGGAGGTCTTCAGTGTGTCACGCGTTTGGTTCACGATCACATCGGATGGACTGGGAAACGCAAGTCTGCTCCCATCCTTTATAGAAAATGCAAAATAAGGAGAACTAGATGTGACAGCGCAAAGCAATTCAATATAAAACTGCTTCTTATTTCGACACCATTGAGTCCAGTTCAACCAAAATGTTTTCTAGACTCAATCAACGTTACACTATTAAGCATTTAAAATTGAATTTGAATAGAATTGTGTATTGTTCAACATTATGCCGTTAGATTTTAACATTTCATGTAGAAAATCCACAAAAATTGTTGGTCTCGTAACTGTCCCAGTCTTTAACATGGGCTTAAAGGGACAGTTGACCCAAAAGTGAGAATTCTTTCATGATTTATTCATCCTCATGTCATTTCAAACCGGTATGACTTCCTTTCTTCTGCAGAACACAAAAGAAGATATTTTGAAGAATGTCGATAACCAAACAACACTGAACTTCATTGACTTTCCATTGTATGAACACAAAACCATGGAGACATTTCTCAAAATATCTTCTTTTGTGTTTTACTGAAGAAAGACTCACATACGGATTTTGAACAACATGAGGGTGAATCGATGACAACAAAGGTTTTATTTTTGAGTGAACTGTCCCTTTTATGGTTTCTAAATCATTGGGTGGTCTTCTATATATTCTACTTTCTATGTAAGGATTGGTACCCTCCTAAAATGTCATTTTAGGGGATTTCCCACCTGTTTTCTGATCTTACTGTATGTTTGGAAGGGGTTTTAACAGATAGAATTCATTTTTGTGTCAACTTTCCCTTTAGAGGCATTTGAATCTCTACATGCATAATTCATATTTTTGGTCACCTATTAAACATTTATGAATACATGAGTACTTTGATATTTAAAAAAAGGTTTTTAACGGGTTATATGACAGCAGAAACATCCAATCCTTCAATCATCACATGCACTGAATAAAAATACTATAGTTGAGTCAACTTCAAATAATAAGGCAACCGATCACAAGCACGTTATTGAGTTAACTCAAACAGAGACTGAAGTCCACCCAACTTAAATGTGATGTTTAAGTCAGTAGTCAAGTTTACCTATGAACAACAAAACAAAATAGTTTTTGTTGGCTGAACATAATTAGAGAATATACTGTAGATTGGTTATTTATAAATAAACAAATTTAGGCCTATTTGTCTTTTACTACAATTGTACATGTTTTCTCCCTCAGACAGACCACAACTTCGATCAAATAACTGTGTAACAGTTTGTGTTGAGTGCATTTCTACCGCTTGTGTCATGAACTTACACCTCAACATTGAACACACAAACCAATCATTCACTGAAAAAACTCTAAACACAACAGATAACTAACAATAACAAAGATATTAAAACATAAACTAAGCCAGCAACAACTACAACACTAATCATTTAAAGAAAAACACATAAGAAACACAGAATTGAATATGCTGCAACTCTTGCAATATTGTTTGTTCAGAATACTCTGTTTTGTAAGTTTGGCAGACTTTCTAACGCACTTTGGCCAAAAATTTGAGAATCTAAGTCCAGTCAACAAAATAATCTTTGTTAGAAACATATTTGGGCTCATTTTGTTAAGTAATTGCAAAACAATCATTTCACTCCTTTAACTAAAAATTCTATGTTCAAGTTACTTATTTATCTTTGTAGGGAGAACATTTTGCAAGTTGGATTTTTTACAGTGTGGTGTGCCTGTTCTCTAAAAAAAAAGTGCTATGTAGCACTAAAAGTGGTTCTTGGCTCGTAATCATAGTGGAACCACTTTAAGTGCTATATAGAACCATATCTTGGTTCTACAGCGGTTCTTTGGGATGACTGAGGTGCTATATAGAACCGCTGAAGAACCACACAGGGGTTAAACAGGTTCTTCCTAAGGATGTGGTGCTATATAGCACATCGGTCACCCCAAAGAACCGCTGGAGAACCAAGATATGGTTCTAAAGTGGTTCCCCTATGATTACAAGCCAAGAACCACTATTAGTGCTGTATAACACTCCATCTGAATGTTTAATATACATTCTGTCGAACGCTGTCTTGTGTATTCAGTGTAAATGATATCATTATATGATGTTTACTTCCAATTTTTGCATTTGCCCTTAACTCAGTTCACGGTTCACGCAGGTTGTCCCGTCCAAAGTCATTTCATTATTTTCATCCTTTGTGATACACGTGTATTGTTGTGCGTAGTGTTTTTGTGTAACGACAAAAAAAATCTGGGTGCAATCAATCAAGCTTTGTGTCGCCGCACAAAAGCCGTCCTGCAGCTTTATGGAAATGTGATGATTACATTGGCACACCTGATAAATAAACCGAAAACGCAACATTCGCTCCTGTAATGCTATTGTTTTCGTTGATTTATATCGACTTGTTCCATCGTCAAATTAGTGCTTGACTTAATATCGCTGTATGTGTAACAACACGCTCCTTTATAACTTCACGAGCGGATTTATTTGCAATCTCAAGACTTCTTCATATTCTATTCTACTTCATCTAGCTGAGATTTAGTGTTATTAACTTCTGCTGCATCTCATTTCTGTTTATCATCAGCGTCTCAGACATGTTTGCTATCAAGAGTAAAGACATTTAATTTAAGAATACAGATCTGGATACACACGGGCTGCAGCGCAGAAGTCTGTTCCTAGCTCAACTGTCGGAGCATTGTGCTCGCAACGTAAAGGTCATGGCTTTGAATCTTACTCTGCCAAATGTATTTTCTGTGTATCTCTGAGTGACAGCTGTACATCAGTTTTCTGATTCGTGATGCGTTATACCTGTTAATAAGGTCACTTGGATATGTTCCACATCCAGAAACTGAACAATTCTGAATAATAGTCATGAACAAGTGTTTGATGGTCTCTGCATCTCTAGAAACCTTTAATCACTATATATAGAGAATATATTGAAATAACAATTATTTTATCAGCTTCCTCGACTGTAACTATTGCTGCCTTCACGTGCTCTCGGAAAATTTGATAATTCCCACTTCAACCCGGAAATCATTTATGGAATGGTGCTCTTTTAATGTTAGCAGATACTCATAATGTTTTAATTATGTGACAGAATACTTTCAATATTACTAATGCTGCCTTCACGTGCTCTTGGAAATTTGATAATTCCCACTTTTGATGTCATGATTCCGAGCTGGTTGTGTTCAAGGTAGGGTTGCACCAGCCATTCGTAAGTTCCTTCTTAAATGAGAACGTAAAGTCCACACTAGAGGCTTAGTAACTACTAGCTATAGCTGTAACTAACTCTGTACGTTCTTCGGTTGCACCATTTGGTCTAAAGGTAGAACATAGCTGTAAGCTCTCCGTAAAGTAATGCGTAGTCGCATAATATGACGTTTACCTTCAATAGACCTTGCAGCCTTTGAATTCGTGAGGAAAAGTTGTGTTGAAATGTTATGAATTTAAAAACGTTTTTGATTTAAACCTATTTTACACAACATAATAACGGTATGAATAAGTTTTTCTTAAAGAGGTCATATGGCACGAATACGTGTTTCTCTGTGTCTTTGGTGTGTTATAAGTTGCTCATGCATGTATTAGATGTGTAAAATTGCAGAAATGAAAGTGTGGGAGCAAAAGAGTCATTCTATGTAAAAGCGAATGACTTCTTGCTTCTGGGTTAAAGTGGGAATTATGGAATTTCCGAGCGCACGTGGCAATAGTTCACACTTTGCAGTAAGATTCTTTCAGCTAGTGAAACCAAATAAAATCATCACGGCACGACTCGAAATATTTCGTTTGAGTGAGAACAGATATGAGACTTTGAACAGACGGAGCAGCGTATCTTCAGCAGATGTGATTTGTGATATTGCGCTGGTCTGAAATCTTATCTGGACGCGATCGATGTCATTCACATACAGGCGAAGCAGAAATGTGTACATGTTTTCTTTGGCGAAATCAAGCCGGCTGCTTTTAGATTTTTTATTGGCACTTAATACAAACATCAGCGCTTTGCTGTTATTACTTTAAACTGAAAGGTGACACGCTTAAGGCCCGCTGACCAAAAAGCCATTTTACGGCTACGACAAGAAAGGAACAACAAAACTCATGATGAGTTCAGTAGTTTTATATTCATTCTCTCTGTGTTGTTTTCAAAAGAAAGAGGATTTAGGAAGAACTGAAAGACAGATGCTTGAGTGATAATATAAACGTTTAAAAATGTCCTCGGTGTTACTTTAGACACCTCAATGCTCAGTAGTGCTATTAAATATATAGATGATGAATGTACGGCCTTTTCATTTATCAAGCCAGTACAGATGGTCGATCCTTATGGGTACGGTATGAGAGCTATGGTCGGTGAATTTCAATTTCTCTCACAGTGGGAGATTCTGTACGCTTATTCTGAGAAAAGATGCGTTTGGAAATGTACTTTGTAGGATTGCTATCGGCCTTTAAATGTATGGCATTTTTGGAGATCACCGTTTTTTCAGTAGATTTTGTTGTGTAAATCATTTTAATTACACTGTAAACAAACTGTTTTTTTACAGTAAAGAACTGGCATAACATAAAATGTAACACCATAAAAAAAACCCTAATGTACCTAACTGGTAAGAAATACAAGAAGAGACTATTTATATTAATCTGAATAACATCAAATGTGAAGTCACATATGAAATAATGTCCTTTCAGTTTGTTTTAAAGTGACTTTTAATTTAAACTTATTAACTATATTTACATAATTTAACTAAATAGTGTACTGTTAAATTGGATGAACTTGTTGAATGTTATGTTAAATGATACTCAATTACATTATTTAAAGAAAAATTACTTATTTAATAACATCGCTGCTGTCCTTCTGAAACCTTGCATTTTGGTTTATTTACATTTTGCCATAAATCATTATTATTAGTCACCCATTCATGTTTGTCACTGCGAATCAGCAAATATCTAACCAAAAAAAGTATTTGAAAGTGCTTTTATCTTTCACCACACAATATGTAAAAATGTAAAAGTACAGTATTTTTTCCATTTCCTGAAAAACTGAATTTGCACATCCGAGGTTTTAAAAAGATATTACAATTTCATCAAAATTTATAGTACTTCATATTTTTTACTTTCAAAGACTGTACATTTTACATTACTTCAAATGATCAAATGAAATGTACTGTAGCCTAAGTCTTCTCAAATCTTCTTAGTTTTTAACCAAATGTGTAAAGGTTTTTTTTTACAGGTAACCAATAAACGGGGCGTTACTTTTGTTTTTCTTCATTAAAACTATCAAATACAAATTACAGTGCGTGTTATATAATAGGTTATATAATTGTACATGTAATGGCAATAGTCTTCCCTATTGCTTTGAGGCTCTTTAACTTTAAATAGGTCTTAAGTAGCTGTTGTTAGAAGTGATGTTGTGTATGTTGAAGTCATGCAGTTATTCTGAATGTCCTGAAAACCTGTGTGGAATCTGTGAATGCAGAACCTGAGACACTGAGACAAACATCAGTCTTCACAGCATTGAAGTCAGGTCACTTAGAGAAGAGCGGATTATCGATCATGTTAATTAAAGACAATCTGAATTAATTACACTTTCAAAATGAATTGTTAAGCACAGCACATCTTGTGTGAGTTCTGGATCTGTTTCTGTTTGCCCGGTCGAGCAGCATTATCACCGTTACTCGTGGAGTATTGTGAGAAAAAATGTCGGCATATTTTTATACTCGTGTCATTTTAAACCTACGAGTTTCTTTATTCTTCAGAAAACAGAAGGTATTTTGAAGAATGTTGATAACACTGAACCCCATTGACTTCCATTGCATGATCACAAAAGCCCTGAGACATGTCTCAAAATATCTTCTTTTGTCTTCCACTGACATAAAGATTTACAACCACATGAGAGAGAATAAATTATGACAGAATTTAGATTTGATTAGTTTCGGGTCATTTTACTGACACGAGCTCAGAAAAGACACTTAAACTTAGTAAATTACCTATTATGGAACTCTTTTGAAATTGAACGCCAGCTCTTATTGGCTAAGTGATTCATTATGGGATGTATCTGAGCTTAATTTGCATAATCCTGAGGTCACATGTGTATATATCAAACACAGTCGTAGCGCTGAGTCGGCAGTAATGAAAGGTCAAATGAGTGGATAATGTTGTCTCGGCTTTCCATTGAGAGGATTTCGCACACGGTCATTGTACACTCGGGATTCGGGCGAAAGGAAGCGAATTCAAGAACCAATTAAGCGGATCTTATCCGAGTCATTTAGATGTTTGAGATAGCCGGCTGAGAATAGAGGTCTGGACAGCTCCTTTTAAACACAAATGGATTCATTGAATTTTTCTCTTCGGTTTGCTCTACGCTCTCAAAGCGTCTTCCAATGAATGTGACATGTTAGATATGAGATCAGTGATTCTGCAGTACTGTAAAAACATATTCAAAAGTTCATCTGTTTAACATGTCGACATCTTGGTTCTGCTTCCTCCTCCTTTCTTACAAAACTTCAAATGATAAAACAACTATAAATGACACCAAAACCCGTGTGACCTCGTTGAACTTGAAAACGAGGAAAGATGAAAAGGGGCCCTTCAGAATAAAGGCTGACTTTGATAAATGCTTCATAAATCTTTGACGTGGGTGACAAAACGTTGAGACGCAGCTGAGAACCGTTACAAAACATATTTTCACCTCTTCTGTCAGAAAGCCATAGTTTGTTTTTTAAAGATACATCTTATGTTTTTCTTTGTCTTGTGTTTTGATGTTTATGAGATACTAAATTAAAATGCCATTATGTCAATAAATAGCTTTGTAGAGCTTAACTTTTTAGACTGCTTTGTCTCCTTAGAAAAACGTTAAATCTCTGTCATTTGGCATGTTGGATAAAAGTGTTTGCTAAATGAATGTTAGCGTAAAAGTGATAATGAAACGACGTGGTACATTTGTGTTAGAAACATCATGTACTAATGTTGAATTCTCTTCTAAACTAATCACAAACAGTGTTGTGAAACAAATGAGTGAGTTTAAGTCATGCAGCTGCCCCTCCCTTCCCCTAAAAAAAGTTTACAGGTTATTCTGAAAGCCGAAATAAATGAACTCAATAAGAACAGTGACTGTGTTGGAGAGAGGTGGATGCCATAACTAAATCACGTCGCCTCGAGGATCGATCCACATAGGCGAAAAATTGCATCTGCCTGAGAAAATAAATAAAAGGATTAAAGCGTGTATAATCTGATTAAGGAAAGTAACTGTTTGCTTCAACAGTGGCTTAAAGGACTTAACGCTGTGAAATAGCATAAGTCACTCAATGATGTCACATGACACCACCTTTTTGTCATCACATGAGAAGGTCAGTGCCCACAAACACCGGTCATTGATCGATCGATCAAGTTTGAGTCTCACATGTTTCTCATGACACCGCTTACGAGAAATAAAAATAAACAATTTTTGAAAACCCATGAAGAGTTTGGAAGTAAAATGAACGTAGATTGTTGGAGATTTGATGAGAAATGTTTGAGTTGATATCGAGATCTTCAGTAATATTGACTTTTGATTGCAGACTTGACAAATCCGAGCTCAGTTTGTCGACATCTCTTCTCAAACTCTGAGACATTTCTGACATGTCTGACTCTTTCTCAGGAGAAATATCTGAGACACAGATGAGACTTTAGCAAACGTTTCCATTTGCGCTTAATATAATCTCAGTGATGTCTAGAAAAGAATGAGCGAATGAGAGATCTGTGATAGTTCTTTCAAATATTTGTTTTTTAAAACAGACTTATTTTTGTGCACCTAAAAATTCCGTCATATTTAGTCACCCTCCTGTTTTTTCTGCATCTGTAGAGACGGTCTTAAACATCACCAATCACAATGGCAATCGTTTTGTGTTTCTACCCCACAGACAAGATTCAATGTAAAGTATTGGAAGACTTGTAGGACTTGACCTTGTCGAGCAAATGAATGAGAGGATAATCAATCCCAGGGCTGTTTCTCTGGTAACTAGATACGCATGAACACACATTGTAATGGATTGACAATACAGCCGGTTCTCCGCTCACTACAGTCAGAATCAAAAGCCGGATATCTTTGACTGTTAGCGCCGTCTGTCAAAGCAACGTTTGGCTCGAGCTTTAGCAGACGGAGAGAACTTCCAGATTCATACCGCAGTCAAAATCTGCCACGACAGTCGCTTTCTTGCTATGTGGCATCTTATTATCATCCAAAGCACTGGAGCGTCACAACAAAGACATGAAAAGACCGAAATTTACAGACAAATGCTGTCAAAGAGTCAAGAGGTGGAGCACATGTAAACCAAGATTATTCTACAGTAGTTCATATTTGCATATGTTGAATTTAAATACAATCTTTATCCGGTCTGACAGCTTGTTTTAATACCAAGGACACAGGAGAGAGACGAGATTAAATTGACATATTTGGCAGAATTTACACTAAATCATCGAAATGCTTTTTGTCAGTAAGCCACGATCTGGGTGGTTCTAGCGCTGTCGATACCAGTCCAACCGCAGGGGGAAAAGTCTTTTAAAATCACACAATAAAGTCTCATAATGAGGAACTTCTGAACGAAACCATTGTCACGTGTTATTATACTGTTTTTGGATTGTGTTTGATGTTTGGTTAAAAGGACTTTTTTATGATGAGTGCGCGTACGCGCGTGTGTGCCATAGATGTTATACGAACAAAATGGCAATAGGTTAGTGGGTAATGATGAAAGGATGAAATGGATTCGGATGATGAGGGTTGACCGGGTTTACTCACACACACATTGTCTTGCTAGGACGTGAGGAGGCATGTTTCCCAGAATTCACTCTGATCTTTCTCAAAGACCTTTTTGGACACACTTTGAGTCACAATTAAAACCGAATGTCACTGCATTGGATAATAAATCGCAAAAAAGCTGTCATTTATTTTGAAGAGCAATGTCAAAAATATACTTTTCTAAGAAAAGAACATTATAAAAAAGTTATGGAATTTGAAATAAAACAATGGCTGTAGTGTCTAAAACGAAGAGTTAACTAGAAACTCTTTGTTCCTTGTCTGTGAAACCGGACAAAAGCATTTAGTGTCATCTGATGTCAACTGATGCTGAAATGTAAAATAATTTCACGTTTTTCTAAAAAAAACTTCTCAGGGTGATTTTAAGTTGTACATTAAGTGTAGGCTACATGTGTCCTTGCAAAGTAAGCACAGATCCAGATTCATTGTTGACTGATTCAAATTGAACAGGTCAGATGTTTTGCATACAAATGTTTTCTGCTATCTAATCAGATGCATCTTAAAGGGATACTTCACCCAAAAATGAAGATTGTGTCATCATTTACTCACCTTCCAGTTGTTCCAAATCTGAATAAATGTCTTTGTTCTGAGAAAGACATACACAGAGAAAGATATTTGGAAGAATGCGTATAACCAGACAGACCTCCATTGACTCCCATAGTATGAAAAAATACAATGGTGCCCCAGAACTGTTTGCTGTCCTACATTCCTCAAAATATCTTCTTTTGTGTATAAAACAGAACAAAAAAATGATAAAGGATTTTTTCCTACTCTGGGAGTCAATGGGTGTTGAGATCTGTTTGGTTACAAACATTCTTCCAAATATCTTTCTCTGTGTTCACCAGAACAAAGACATGTATACACATTTGGAACAACTGAAAGGTGAGGAAATGATGACAGAATTTTCATTTTTGGGTGAAGTATCGCTTTAAGTGCTCAAATACCTTTATGGTGTTTACTGTAAATAACATATCATCAGATTTATTCTGAATACAACCTCAACGATATCCAAATCTTTGTAAAAAGTTTATTTTTCCATTTTGTCAATAGTTGTTGTTGAACTTACTGACCTTCACGCAACTTTCCACGGTTACTTTAACCCTTCAGAGGGCTCCAAGCAAAAATAACCAAAAAAGCAAACCTGATGCGCGCTTGAAAGACAAACGTTGATCTTTAAAACCATCCACTCACTCAATAAGCTCGTACAAGCAGGATGGGCCGGAGTATTTTGGGATGGCATCCTGGTGACCTGTTGTTCAGTCATAAGGGCGCTCATGCACTTCAGACTGAATGTTTACAGTTCAGCAGACCCGCGGTCTGGGACTGATCGATATGGCCCTGTTTTCACGCTTCACCTCCCTGTCGTGCGGCTCCGAGGTCCGGACGTCACGCTCCGTGAGAGAAGCCAGGCAAATGTTCAAATGTGAAAGGCAAATTAAGAGACTTATACACTTCTACATTTACGGACGTTCGGTTTCTCCCTGGTTAGTGTTTTCCACTTCTCGCTTTTCATACAGGTCTCCTTTCTTCCGTGTCGATGAGCCTTCATCCTTCCTTCTGTCTGCCGGAACAAAGCGACGGTCACCTTGAAATTGAAAGGACAAAAGAAAAAAACATCATTTGTAGCACCTTGTTCTGGGTTACTAAAAAACACGAAATGCTTTTCTGTGCGCTGGGATGAGCCGCGGTGGCCTTGACTTCTTCTGAAGACGCTAATGAGAGAGAGATCAACTTCTGACATACAGGAGAAGACAGCGATGCATTATTATGAGCTCCACTGAAATTCATATTTAACCGCTTTACCTCTGTATATTGCTCTTAAAAAACAGCGACGATTGTGAATAATGATAAAAATGAACAGCTTTCATAAATACATACATGTTATTTAACATTTAAAGCTACCGTTCTTAACTGTGTGTGGTTAAAAGAAAACAAAAATCTGTTATTGGCTGTTGAAAACTGTGTATCTTAAAGTACCCTGATTTACTACAGTAAGCTTTTAATAATGATTTATACCTTGAGCTGATGGGAACGAAACAACTTAGTCTGAGATGTTTCTCCCGAAATTGCGCAGGGGGAAAAACAGAAACAAACTAAAGTTTAATTGTTGAAACACATAAAGAGTATATGGATGTGTAAATGAATGTAGATTGTAAAGGTAAAAGAATCTGGACTTGAGTAAATTTGATGATTGAGATCTTCAATATCACAGTGTAACACATTTAAAATAACGAATATGCACGCAGAAAAGACGCGAAGTGTGAATCGGGCCTTACAGATGTGAAATCTATAAATCGCTGAACACTTTCAGATTTCCACCTTTTAATGATGTCTAATTAATGTCATTGATATATGAAAGAGCACCTGTCAAAGTCCAAATCTTATACAAGAGACAAGAATGACTTATATTTCCAAAAACCTGCAGCACTCGAACAAGCAAAAGTGCGTACGTCTGCTCACACCCAGACGTGGCGCTAAGCACTTTTCCACGTCAAAGACCGTTTATATAAACATGAACGTGGCCGTGGATTTTTGCGTACACACACTTGACGATCAAATCTGTGCGTACGCATGTTTTATAAATGAGGCCCCTGAAATTTTGGACGACTCGTTTTTAGTAACTTGTAGGTTGAACTGTTGTTTTGAGCTCAGAGTTATACCAGTACCTTGTCATTCTGCGTACGAATAATAATACCGAAATGTATAAATGTGTAAAAATATTTTTTTGTTCTTTTTGTGAGTACCATCGATGGAAAAAATGTATGTGATTTTCGTATTCAGCATGTTAAACTTCATAAAGAAACAGTAAAAATTAAAGTGAAACAACTTTTTAAAAAAAGTTACACTGTGTAATATTGACTGCATACTTGACACATGAGCTCAGTTTGACACATTGTTGACATCTCTTCTCAAACTCTAATGACAGACACAGTTTTTCAGAAGAAATGTCTGAGATGCAGAAGATTTGGTCAAAGGTTGCCATACCTGTATAATCTTATTGATGTCAATGAGAAACAATTGAGGAGAGATCTCATCTGTGATTTTCTGTCTCATGGGTCGGTCCATTACAGGAACAGTTCACCCAAAAATGAAAATTCTGTCATCATTCACTCCCCCTCAAATTGTTTCAAACCTGTATAAATGTATTTGTTCTGCTGAACACAAAGGAAGATATTTGTAATCCAACAGATTTCATCCCCCATTGACTCCCATAGTATTTATTTTCCCTACTATGGCAGTACATGGGGATGAGATCTGTTTGTGTTTTATGTTGACCTTACATTGTTGATGTAAATTTAGTAGATGCTCAGTATAGAGACAAAGGTCATAAAAACATTCTTCTTATTTGACACTGTTTGTTGAACTTTACGCTGCGTTTGAGCCGGAAATCACCGGGCCGTCCCGGGAACACAAGACCCCTTCACTCACCACATTACACATGTAACAGACAGTAAAGGTGACCTCGCCTGCGCAAATGTGAAAAGAAGCGTTTTATTTCTGAGTTATTCTGCGAGGTGAGTGACCGATCGCCTGTAAAGCTGTGTGGGATTTTTTTATCCCCTGTTTTATAATCATTAAGAGGGAACCAGCTTGCGGTCTTTTTACTTTCCGCCCCGGCCACACGGCTGCTACCCCCAACAGTTGTAAATAAATGAAGAAAAAGTAACTCCGCCGAGACGCGCCGAGCATTTGATAACTCGTCTTTGTCAGTGAAGTCTTTTTGTTCTTGTTCTGCTTTTTTGGGGGGTACATTCATTTACCAATTCATCACGGGCGACTCTCGCTCACATTATTTCCCATCACAGTAATACAGTTTTCCGTGATTAATCTTTCGGCGCTTTTAACAATTTTTTACCTACGGCTTCGCAGAAAAAACAGCCATTATTTCATATTGAGAAGGATAGGAAGAGCTCGCGGGCGTAATGAATGCGACTCTCTCCGGCACGCGCTTCGCCAGAACTTCATCCGTCTTGATAGCGGCGGCGGTTCCGCACAGATTCGGTTATGTGCGCAGTGCATGCTGGGAGTCGGAGGGAAGCCATTAATGTGAGTAACGCTAATAAAGATGGACCAGCTTTGGACGTGTTTAGCTGCGTTTGCGAGTGTTAGGCGGTTATTTATGTGGAAATAAATAAATAATCTCACAGTCACTTTTAAATCAGTCCTTACAAACGGTATGTGGAGCAGCTGGTGAGGGAATGGAATTACATTTATCAAACTGTGAGCGAGTTGTGTGGAAACAGCCGACTGTTAGCATTGATCATTCCCATTATAAGGTCCATACACGCACGCACACGCTTAATGCACATGTAAACACATGTACATGCTGACAAACAGGAACGTTTGGTGTTGCGAGTGTGCCATTTTACACACACAGATAGCGAGCGCCCCATGCGTCCTAGTGCTTTGATAAACCGGACAGCACGTGCCATAGAAAATAATAGAGCTATACAAATAATCACATTTAGAATGAGGCCATGCCTCTGTAAAGTGCTGTTGTTGTGTTTATAATAGTGTGCATGCAAAAATGACTTTTTGTCCTTTCACAGAAGTCAATATACCGTCGCGGAAAAAATAAAGAGAGCATTCCAAATTTTCATTTCTAGATGTGTTGTGATCATTTCAGTCCAGTGATAAATTCATCCAACAGCAATATGAAAGACTGACAGCATGACAAGACACACGAAACTGTCATAAAGATCCAGTCTATCACATAAAAAATAATTTATGAACTTTTCCTAAATACATGTAGAAATATGAGCGTTGTATTGCTTAAATGTGAATCTGAACTTGTTTTCTCTGCAGCATTTGAGGTCTGAAAAAATACAGAGCATCTCTTCTGGTATTTTCACCTGTTTCTCCAGTTTTCATTTTCTGCAGACAAATGCAAATAGAAACAATATTTCCATTAGAATTTTGGTAGAAATATTGTTAGTCGTTCAGAGAATGAAACAAAAACAATCATTTTAGCATTTAGAAATAGTCCATTTTAAAACCAGAAAACGGTCTCTGAAATACTCTCTTAATTTTTTCCGTGGCAGTATGTAAACGTTATGTGGCCCGAAGTTAAATTCCGGCAGACCTCCGCAAAGAATCAATAACTGTAAAATAGTTCAAATTTAATATGAAACAATTAATATACAATAAAATATTAATGTAAATGTATATTACTATAAATTAAATCTAAAATAGATTGTTATATTATATAACATATAACAGAACATGGACCAGAAGTTAACTTCAGGCCAGGCACATGCATCAGATGAAACCGTCTATATATACGTATATATACTGTATATATACAGTATATATATATATGCATACATATACATATACATTCGTTACCTGTTGTTATGAGTTGTTCAATGAACATTAAAATTTGACTTTATAATCCAGAATTCGTGCACACGCACACACACAAGAAATGAGTTGTTCTTTCAGGAGCTCAGAATCCTTACATAACATAAATAAAAAAATAAGGATAATTTAAATTAAGTAAATAAAGTGGGAGAGCAAGATGTACATTTAATTTTACAAATACGTTGTAACGTTAAAAAAAAGTGTTATCTTGTTGTTCCAAACCTGTATGACTTGATTCTTTCTGTGGATGTAAGGCAGAAGTGACAGCTTCAGTCAATGTTCCTTTAGTGTATATTTTACTGAAAGTACAACACAACAGGCCTTCACAATCTGTTTCATTCTCAAGGCCCACCAAAACACCTTTCAATGGGGAAAAAATACACATTTATTATCTTTCAGCAGAAAGTAGTTTTTATTTTCCTTGACAATTGAAAGAATAAAATTGTTCAAATTTATTTTTTTTGTGATGGAAAATTACCCCCAAATTAGAATTTGAATAGTGTAAACAGACCAGAGTTTTACATGATCTTAATGTGAAGCCCTTTTGTGTTCTTGTTTGGAATTATACATACTTTAATACCAAACCACACACTCATAATGGCAGACGATGTCTCGCTGTCTTTTCTGTGTTGTTTTTTCACATTAGATGTTGTGCAGCTCATGTGATGGATTCTCATGGTGGTGCAGCCACAAAGACTTCAGTCCTCTGCAAACTTCTGAATCCACCAATGGATGAAGAATGAATGTCCAGAGCACTCTCACAAGCGTCTCAGTTCAATGGCATTCGGCGGTTTGAACTTTTCTCCCCAGCTGAGTAGGTTTCCCCAGGCGCGCCCGCTGCATTGTGCTACTGCTAAAATAAAGAGGAAAAAATTCAATTCCGGCTTCTTTCATCCATCGAAACCCCACAAGGGAATTACAGAACGCGTGTATAAAAATGAACATTTAAACAGCACTGCGGCGTGTGTATTAAGTGGACTTCAATTTTCCTTTTATTTCATGGATTAAAGTTCAAATGCATGAGAGGGAAAAATCTAAAACCGTACAGCAAGATCTTTACTTGCATATTATACGGTAGAATAGAGAGTATTAGATGTGCAAAGATGAAAAATAATTGATAATTGCGTGAAATTAAGACTTTCTTCATTCTCTTCTCATAGGGTAGAACAGGGTTTCAGACAGCTGACAGCACATCTTACACCAGTCTGAGCTCTTTCTGGCTAACTGGTTAGTCTGGTCTGTTTTGATGGTTTTAGTTTCAGGCGAGTGCACACAATGTACCCTTCACAGGCAGCTCAGTGTGGTTTGTCTTTATCTGTAATGAAAGAGCGAGAGAGAGAGAGACACCGACATCATCTTTACTCTGCAGCAGCTCACATCTGATCGTGACCCTTGACCCTTGCGTTTTCTCCTGAGGCCTTTCAGAGTTCATCCTGACTACACAACTCACAGCAAACAAGACAAGATGGCACAATAACACAATGCTTCCCTATGGACATGAAGCATAACGATGTATCCTGCATTGAAAAAATAATCCTGAAACAGTATCAACATAAAAAAGGGCAAATAATTACAGACAAAATGTATTTTTAATAAACAGTATTTAATATATTTTTCTTTAATACAAAAATATTTATTTATATATCTGAAAAATATCAGTTTATACAAATTTTCTATTTACGATGAGAGAAATAAACATGCGCTTATGGTTTATGATACGTTTTTAAAACTCAGCAAGACAATTGACCATATTTCTCCCTTTATATCCTCTCTCCTTGCGCACTTATTTGAAGTCTTGACTACATAAACCATGAAACATTCACAAGAAAACAAACATCATAACATAAACTGTACTATTATTGTTATTAACAGAAGATTGACTATCATTATCATAACAGCGTGATGTATTCCTTCACATCACACTGTTTTTTCCCGTTCATTGTCAGATTCATGCAGAATTACTGTCATTACGAGACAGAGCTTCTGATCATTCTAAGCTTTTTACTTCCTCACATGATTCGTTTCTATGGCAACCTGCACAATGCCAAAGCTGTGTTGGGCTTCCTGTATTTGAAGTGATTCCGGATCTTCACCGCCAGAGGTGTTTAGATGAGGTGTCAATACCAACTCCATACGTCAGTTCACACGAGGTGTCTGCAGAGACGCAGGTAGAGCGCAAATATTTGTTCATGTGATATTAGTTGGCTGACATTTGTTTAACTCTGTGTGTGTCTCGGCTTTTCTTCTGCAGATCCGAGTCTCGATGCACAAGTGAACTAACCTTAAAGGAGTAGTTCACTTTCAAAATGAAAATTCTGTCATCATCTACATGGGGCTGTTAACAACATTCTTCAAAATATCTTCTTTTGTGTTCTGCGGAAGAAAGAAAGTCATGCAGGTTCAAAATGACAAGAGGGCGTGTAAATGACAGAAATCTCTTCCGGTCGACATTATTGTCATACAGTATCATCCCTGTGTGGAGTAAATGCTCTTATTTATCACATTTAATTCATTTTGTCACTGTCATCATAAACAACATATAAATGACTGTATATCATATCGTAATTGAATCACAAACATGAACGACTTCATGCACATCTGCACAACCGGCGAAAAGCAATAAATCTATTTTCCTAATGCTTTGATAAATGAAAAGCGGCCTCGTTTCTTTGGAGAAGCCACTTCTATTAGCATAATTCAATTATCATGATAATATGTTGCTGACAGCGCTAGCATTAAATAATGACACCCCCCCCCCCTTTACAATTACATATACTCTCAATAACACATTTCATTAACAGAGATAATCTCATTAGAAAAACACACATTCATTAAAATGACTAACAAGCAGAAACCTTCAGACTGGATGTAATCTATAGCTAAAGCTCATAGTTTTATTTACGGAAAATCACACGCATGAATTGATCTTCCGTCGAAGGCGAAACGGAGTATACTTATTGTTTTGCGCATTAAACTGAGAAGGGGAGAAACTGTGAAAGTGATGTAATTAATGAGGTCTGGTAATGAAGATTGAATCTCTCTTTTATGGTCTCACCGAGGTTTCTTGGGGCGATCTCATCCGCTGTCATTACGCGCTCGGCGGCGCGTGCTAATTTGAGATGCAGTCTGATCAATGCACCGCTGTAACGGCCTGTAGGTCAGACACCCTGGTTTTGCTCTACACGTCAGGGGCGGTTTTTTTGCCCTCGTGAAGGACTTTAATGCAGATCTTTACCAAAAAGTGAACAGAAACCCAAAACACGCTGAAGTTAATGAAGGGTGAATCTCTTTCAACGTCCTTCAAGTGTGGGTTTGGAACCATCTGTGACGATAAAAAAAATACATTTAAATAATTGTATTTTAAATTTAGATAAATTATGAATTTTTTCAAATTTTAAATAAATAAAATTTATTTAAAAACATAATTTAAATAAATAAATGAACTAAGGATTTAAAAATGCAATGCAAAATATTACTGTATAATTTTCTCAACGTCAGTCTCTAGACAAATGTTTTTCTCGGAGCCTATTAAAAAAGAAGAAAAAGAGTTCTTACAGAGATCTTCAATGTGAGCTCTGGTTCAGACTGATATGGAATTCAATCTTGCGTGAGATCACAAGCTCCACTGAGTGTTTCAATCACTTCATCTGATTCGTAAACTTCTAATCACTCAAGTCTAGAAGAGGGCTGGTGGAAGGGTTGCTGGCTCACCTGGATACTTCTGTTTCACTTCTCCACTCTTGATGAAGTTTACTGACAGGTCAAAGGTTGCGGCATTTTCTTACCTAGTTATTGACAAATGTGCAATGATTTCACATCGCTGTAATGCAGAGATTCAATAATAATTTTGTAAAATAATAATAATAATAATGTTGTTTTGCAAAATTTGTTTTACTATTATTATTATTATTATTATTATTACACAGTGGTGAAGTATTTATTATAAATTATTTATCTGTGCACATATTTTTTTTATTAATTTGCACGAAATGACCTCTCTTCACTTCTGGTCACGAGGGCGGGGCTGCAATGATTGACCTATGGCAAAATGGCATTCAAATCTTTCACCTTTTAACGATCCAATCAGTTGTCGGAGAATGAAATCAAGTCCCGCCCTACATTTTTTTCTCATTTCAGAAGTCGTTTTACTCGGGTATCCATCACGATTCGGAAAAAACACAATCGCAACTTCCGTTTCACGCCGACGTTAAAACAATATATTTATTTTAAAATACTACTCGATTCTAATCAGGGCAAACCTTCTTAACGCTACGTCGTTCTTAAGTACCTTAAGATACGTGTTTCCCGAAACCTTCTTAGTTAAGTATACCTTCTGTAAGTCTCAACTCAACTCAACTCAACTTTATTTATATAGCGCTTTTACAATTTTCATTGTTACAAAGCAGCTGCACATGAGACACATTGACTACAAGCAAAACAATCAAAGTTGTACCTGCAAAAACAAGAAAAGGTTGAAAACACAGAAGACAGACACACCCACACACAAAACACTCCACACACACAACACGCACACGCACCAACACACACAGACACAGAGACACACACACACACGGATGCGCACGCACACACACACAACACACACACACACACACGTACGTACACAGACAAGTACGCACACACACACACGCTCAGTGAGAGCACACATTTAGGATAAAGGAGAGAGAAGCACAGGTCAAATATAACAGATAATAAATTCCTATATGCAATATTAATTAAGTAAAACTTTAAGATTCTAAAGCAGCCCCCCCGGTCAGGCAGATAGTGCAAAAACAGTATGCAAACGGTGGCGAGGAACCCAAAACTCTAATCGAGAAAAAAAACCTCAGGAGAACCCAGGCCCAACCAGGGGATTCCAGTTCCCCTCTGGCAAAAGCTGCTGCCTCTGCACAAGCTCCAGAGAACTTGCACAACAAGGCTAAATAAAATAAATAAACTTAATAATAAAATAAATTATAGTTTAAGATTATCATTAATAATCTAATAGCATTTGAAGTTTTGTGGTGAAGACATGTCAAGAGACCGCGTCCTTCTTTATCCAGCTCTATCATCTCAGCTCTTGTCAGGTCCCCACTTCCCATTCTCCGCTCTACCATCAGGTCAGGCCATGAACTGCATCCTGCTCGCTGTGGTAACCTTGGAACAATGAGACAAGACTGGCTGAGAGTAGAGTACTGTTCTGTACTCTTTGATGCAACAAGTACATCAGTTGTGTTTTTGGTTCCGGTTGATCTAACTAATGCAGCCTAAACCCTCTGAAGATTTATATTATGGAAGAGTAGTGTATGCAAGATTAAAAAGATGCGTCTTTAGTCTAGATTTAAACTGACAGAGTGTGTCTGCCTCCCGGACAGTGCAGGGAAGACTATTCCAAAGTTTAGGCGCTAGATAGGAAAAGGATCTACCACCTGCACTTGATTTTGAAATTCTAGGTATTACCAACTGACAGGACGCCTGAGAGCGTAATGCACGTGAAGGACTGTAATACAAAAGGAGTTCATTCAAGTACTGAGGAGCTAAACCATGTAAGGCTTTATAGGTAATAAGCAAGATTTTAAAGTTAACGCGATGCTTTATAGGTAACCAGTGCAAGGTTGACAGAACCGGGCTAATATGTTCATACTTTTTTGTACGTGTAAGAACTCGAGCTGCCGCGTTTTGGACCAATTGGAGTTTTTGTAATAAGCCTGCAGGGCAACCACCTAACAGTGCATTACAGTAATCTAGTCTTGATGTCATGAATGCATGAATTAACTTCTCTGCATCTGAGATTGACAGCATATGACGTAGTTTAGATATATTCTTAAAATGGAAAAACGCAATTTTACAGGTGTTGGCGACGTGGCTCTCAAATGACAGATTACTATCGAATAGAACGCCAAGATTCTTTGCTGACGACGAGGGTTTTATGGAACATCCGTCAATAGTTAAACAGTATTCTTGGTTGTTACTTATAGCAGTTTTCGGTCCAATAAGTAACACTTCCGTTTTGTCCGAGTTCAGTAATAAAAAGTTGTTACTCATCCAGTTTTTTATATCGACTATGCATTCCATTATTCGATGGAACTGCTGTGTTTCATGAGGCTTCGAGGAAATATAAAGTTGAGTATCATCAGCATAACAGTGAAAGCTAACTCCGTGTCGCTTTATTATATCTCCTAGAGGTAGCATGTATAATGCGAAGAGCAGAGGCCCTAAGACTGAGCCCTGTGGTACACCGTACTGGACTTGCGATTTGCGTGACACCTCATTGTTTATTGCTACAAATTGAAAACGGTCGGATAAATAAGATTTAAACCATTTCAAAGCTATTCCTTTAATGCCGACATAATTTTCGAGTCTATGTAGGAGTGTGCTGTGGTCAATGGTATCGAATGCAGCACTAAGGTCTAGCAGCACCAATAACGAGATACAACCTCGGTCAGACGCCAATAGCAGATCATTTGTAACTCTGATCAAAGCAGTCTCTGTACTGTGACATGCTCTAAATCCAGACTGGAATTCTTCATTGATGTCATTCCTTTGGAGGAAGGAGCATAATTGAGTTGAAACTACTTTTTCCAGAACTTTAGATATGAAAGGTAGATTCGATATAGGCCTGTAGTTCCTTAGTTCTCTAGGGTCGAGTTGGGGTTTTTTGACAAGGGGCCTTATAACAGCCACCTTATATGCTTTAGGCACATGTCCTAATGTCAGAGATGAGTTAATAATACCAAGAAGAGGATCTATAATTTCTGGGAGCATCTCTTTCAGTAGATTTGTAGGTATAGGGTCTAGTATGCATGTTGTTGATTTAGATGATCTAATAATTTTAGACAGCTCATCTTGATCTACGGTATAAAATAATTGCATTTTCTCCTTAAGGGCGCTGTAGTTAGTTTGTTCAGCGGGTTTCACTTCTGATTGCATTGTTATAATTTTTTCTCTAATATCTTGGATTTTATATGTGAAGTAGTTCATAAATTCATCACTGCTATGCTGATATACAGGATCAGAAGTCACTGACGATTTATTTTTTGTTAATTTAGCCACCGTGTTAAATAAAAACCTAGGGTTGTGCTGGTTTTCTTCTATTAGTGATGAAAAGTAGGCGGATCTAGAAGTTTTTAGGGCTTTCCTGTATTTTCGAATACTATCCTTCCATGCTGTACGAAATACCTCTAATTTAGTTTTCTTAAAGTTGCGCTCCATTTTTCGGGCCGCTTTCTTTAGAGCCTGAGTGTGTTCATTATACCACGGTGTGGGGCTGCCATTTTTAATCTTCTTTAAACGTAGTGGAGCAACTTTGTCTAGCGTTACCGAGAAGGTGGAATTAAAATTTTCAGTGGTAATGTCAAGATCTTCAACGTTATTTCTCATGATTTGAGACAATTCGGGCAGATTATCGAGAAACGCATCTTTGGTAGTTGAAGTTATTGTTCTACCATATTTGTAACAATGAGTTTTATTTGCAGCCGTAGGCCAGTGAAGCAAACATAATACCAGATAATGATCCGAAATGTCTTCACTCTGCTGAAGGATTTTAACGTCGTCCACATTTATACCGTAAGACAGTATTAAATCTAAAGTATGATTACGAAGGTGAGTGGGTCCTGACACATGTTGACTAATGCCCATGGAGTTAAGAGTGTCTTTGAAAGCCATTCCTAAGGCATCTGTAACGTTATCTACGTGGATGTTAAAGTCACCAACGACAAGGAGTCTATCTGCGGCCAGTACTAGTTCTGATAAGAACCCACCAAATTCTTTAATAAAATCTGTGTGGTGCCCTGGAGGCCTATATACAATAGCTAGAATCAATTTAAAAAGTGTTTTATCTTTAGTATTAGGTGTTGAAACATGAAGAACCATGACTTCAAAAGAATTATATTTAGAGTTCGACTTCTGGGAAATGCTAAGAGAGTTATTGTAAAGTGCTGCGACACCTCCCCCTCTGCCTTTTAGACGAGGCTCGTGTTTATAATAATAATCTTGGGGGACAGATTCATTTAAAGCAATATAATCATCTGGTTTTAGCCATGTTTCTGTCAAACAGAGCATGTCTATTTTATGATCTGTTATCATATCGTTAACAAAAAGTGCTTTATTAGAGAGAGATCTAATATTTAGCAATCCGAGTCGTAACAGTTGATTATCTGTATTTTGTTCATGTTTAGTTTGTTTAACGTTTATTAAATTACTTTCAAGAGGTTTACGCATTATTTTATGTTTGCTAATCCGGGGGACAGACACAGTCTCTATTTTGTGATGTTTGGGAGAACGGATTACTACATGTTGTACATTTTGTGTATTCTGCGACGTGAGACGGCAAGCAGACAGTTGGTTAAGCCATACTGTCTGCTCCCTGACCTGGGCCCCAGCGAGTCAAGTTTTAGCATTAGCATTAAGACTTTTTGCCATATTTCTAGACAGGATGGAAGTCCCAGCCCAGGAGGGATGGAGACCATCTCGTTTCAACAGGTCAGGTCTGCCCTCAAAACTCTTCCAGTTATTTATAAAAACTATATCATTCTGCAGGCACCACTCAGACAACCAGCCATTTAGTGATTATAATCTGCTATAAATCTCATCACCACGATAAGCATTGAGGGGGCCAGAGAATATTACAGTGTCTGACATCATGCTTGCGAGCTCACACACCTCTTTAATGTTATCTTTTGTGATCTCCGATTGACGGAGTCGAACATCATTTGTGCCGACGTGAATGACAATCTTACTGAATTTACGATTAGCCTTAGCCAGCACATTTAAATTTGACTTGATGTCAGGCGCTCTGGCTCCCGGTAAACATTGGACTATGGTGGCTGGTGCCTCTATGTTAACGTTCCGAACAATAGAATCACCGATAACTAGGGCACTTTCAGCAGGTTTCTCAGTCGGTGCGTCACTGAGCGGGGCAAACCTGTTCGAGACTGTAATCGGAACGGTCGAGTGATGTTTTGTCCTGCGACTACGCCGTCTCACAGTCACGAAGTTTCCCAGCTGCGGGGGATTTTCAACCGGAACCGAGCTGTGTGCGCTAATGTTGCTCGCATCCAAAGTGTTTTCTATCGTCGTTAAACTCTTACTATCCTCAGATAAAGATTGGATGCGAGACTCTAATTCTAAGATCTTCTCTGTCAGCCTAACTATTTCCCTGCATTTATCGCATATAAAGCCCTCGCAGCTGACAGAGAAGGCTAAGCTAAACATATGACATGAGGTGCAAGTAACAATAATAGGAATAGAAGCCATAACTCACCGGATTTGAAGTGCAATTCCAACTTACCAAGGTTGCTCGATGGATCGTAGTATACTCGCTTAAAAAGAGAAACAGTTAGCACACAAGACAAACCAGAGGCAAGATGATATTCCAGAGTGTGAACAGAAAGCAAGCTAACACGCTATTGCTATGCTAACGGCGTTAAGTTAACTATCACTTTTGGTTTAGACTCTTCCAAGTAAATAACAGGAACAGGGTTATTGAGATATCAGGATAAGTTAGCAACGACAATAATAATTAACGAAAATAAAATACACTAATATTAGAGCGAAGTGATAAGAGCACTGATACAAACAAGCTGCCGGCAGCGATGCAGGAAACAGGAAGCAATGAGACGACGCCTCAGATCGTTCCATCGAAGTCATACTTTCGTAAGGTTGGTCTGGACCGCTCTTAGCTATACCTTATCGCCTTTGATGGTTCATAGCGCTATGCAAAAAGCTTTTCTACATCGCAGTTTAATTTCACATATCAAATTTAATATAATAATTTAATATAAAATTCTATTTAGTATTAAATTTACATTTTTACTTTAACTTAGTTTTAATTTTACAAATAAAATACTCAGGTTAAGTATAAGGTTATTGAAGTGTTTTCGTGAATAAAATTGTCATACACTTATGGTTGTTGACGTTTTTAATTACAGCCTATTATCCCAAGGCACATCAGCTGGCAAACCATTTGACAGGAAAGGCGTAGTCTATATAAAGGGAATCAATGTTATGGGGAGTTTGGTCAAACTATGGCAGCGAGACAGCGAACAGTTGTCTTAAATCAAAGACGGCCCTGTCCGCGGAGCCAGTTAGTGTATTTGCACAATTTCATTAGAGAACATTTTAGTGCCCTGGCTACCATGTCAGAAAAGAAAATTCTACACAAATGTAGCCTGCCACGGGAGCAAATTCTGCAGCTCTTGCATCTTGTTGGCCCAACTTTGTGGAGACAAACTCGACGGAGCTCCCCCTCAGCCCCGAAAATCAGCTGCTGCATGGCGGCTCTTCGTTTTTATGCCGTGGGGAGTTTTCTGGAGGTGTTTGGGGATGAATATGGGCTGAGAAAGACCTCGGTGTGGCGGTGCGTTCACTCAGTGACAAACATCCTGCTCCATCATGCCACCGATTACATACGTATGCCTTTCGCCAGGCACGACGTGATGGAGGCACATCAAGGCTTCCATTGCGGGTGTCCCGCGAGTGATTGGCATTCTGGATGGGACACTTATCCCTATACACAAATGAGTGATTTACGCCAATAATGTGAATCAACACAGATCGTGGAGAACATTAACACACGATGGCAAACTATGAGAATATAAATGACCCTTTCAAAAACAAGTAAAGCCAAACCGCCAGTTAATGTAACTGGTTAACGCAGAAAACATATGGCCGTGAGGGATCGGACACTTGCAAAATTATAAATACATACACACACACATATTTCTTTCTTTATTTATACTATTTCAGTGAGCCCTGATAAATGCTATTTCTACTATTTCTTAAGCGTTTCTTTATAATAAACATTGTTTTCTCAATACTTGACCCACTCTATAAGGTAAGGTAGAGCGAACAATCGATTCTCGAGGCATCGATATCAACCTATTCAGCACCACCACCATGGACAGCACCTGCTAACGTCGCACTTAAGAAGGTTTACCTTAAGTAACCTCAAAAGGTATAGTTCGGGGAACACGCTTAGAAAAGGTACAACTTGAGTGAAGGCAGTGGTTCTCAAACTGGGGGCCTCCAAGATGGATCCAGGGGGCCACAGATTTTGTGGCATTTTATGAAATATAGAAATTTATCATAGATTTTATGCAATCAAACATCAGAAAAATGACACCACCAACCAAACGAATTGAGGTTCCAGCATTGTATAACTGAATGTTTTTGGTTTAATTACAATTCTAAGTTTAAGATTATACGTCTTTATATGGGGGGCCGCAAAGCGATGCACTTAACACAAAGGGGGCCTTACAACGAAAAAGTTTGAGAACCACTGAGTTAAGGTGTACCTTTAGAGTCTTCGTAGTGCGCTAAGAGACAACGTTATCGGGAAACGCAGCCCGGATCATTATTTATAATAATACTTTTCCTCTAAGTTATGAAATGATCTGATTGTATTGAAATTACACTTACGTTTGTTTCTCCATCATTGGTCTCTAAATATGACTTAATGTCTAGGAATAAGAATATAATATGATTAATTTACATAGCTGTCTATGAGTGAAATGAGTCATGATTTCACACATCACTTAACTCCTTAATTAGTCTGCGATGTGATTAATTTCACACAGAAAGCAAAGAGTCAATGATCTTTGTAATAAAGCAGCAGATATATAATCATTCACTGACGCCGAGAGACCATCAGAGGTTATGAATTAGGCAAACCAATTAACATTCTTACAATTATCTAGCTGATGGGTGTAGTCAACAGCCTAAACAATCTAGTGTAAATGCTATGGCAAATAAATCAAGTCACACATCTCAAGAACAACTCCATGTTTCTTAGTCATCAAACAGCAAAGTCAAAAAAGTCAATGTATGAATTGTAAAATATAAACAGAAATGGAACCAAAAGGCCATCACATCATTTCATTTTAAATACAGAAATGCAAAAACCTTTAGAGAAATCTGCATGAAGTGTTATATTTGATTAAATATTGGCTATACGTTGGCAGCTGGTTTCTTGAGTAATTTAATTGTAATGTGTCCTGCGGGCCATTGTGAGTCTATAAACTGAAGTAAACATCACTGCCCTCCAAAGTTCCCTACATTTCACACATCGATGCTTTCATTGCACCCGTTTCTTCATTGCAAACGGTTATGGGAATTGGAGAACAGTTTGCCAAAGCATTTAATAAACTTTCCTTTTAGCTGTTTCAGAATGTTTAAGGTGATTTCAACATGGCCAACACCTGCGGTTTTGCAGTATAGCCTTCAATGGTCATGAAAACAAATCCACTTGAACTCATCTGTCGGGTGAGAAACGACTATTGTCTACACTGAATTATAATGAACACACAAGCATCCAGTGAATTCTCCCAAAATAGTGACGGGCGACTCACGGCCTCATGGGAAAGCGGACCTGGCCTGCGGGACAGACTTTGACTACCACTGCTTTATTGGATTCTTTAAAGCAGCATCACACAGATCTTTTTCAAAAGATAAAAAAGTTCTTTGTGAAACTTGAAAAGGTTTTTCTATGGAATCAAGCTGTGAACTTTATGGGTTCAAATGGACCTTTTATTTTTTTGAGCTGTGAGAAGAATCAAAATCATGTTTGTGTGTTTTATTATAGAATTAAATATATAAAAGATTCAAAGGCTGGCACTACGAAGACATCCAGATAAGCCAACATCGATTAATGTACATTTCAGACGCATTAAGAGACACAGTTAACACAACATGCCTCCATAAATAATCCATATAAATATATAGACATAAAAATACATAATCAAAGATGATTGGCATAATTGATTTCCGATCACATGTTTCACATTTCACATGGTTTTAGTAAGTGTAGTGATTTACCACGGCCTGTCAAATCAACATTCTTCCTCATGAAGAGACAAACTCCTACATAGACGTTCACCAGCAAACCCAAACCATCATCATGGCCTTACTGGTGAAACTGGTTTATCATCAGCAGGTTGATAAATCCAGTGCAACCTAATAACAGATCAAAAGATGAAGCGATTGGATCAGACAGTCTGAGATCAACAGTTCTTGCTTCTGGCTCAAAGGTCTACTGGTGAAGATGCTTCTGTTTGGCCTTTTTCTCATTTCACATAATCTTTCTGAAAGTGAACTGGAGCAGAACATTAAAGTTGAGACTGTTACCAGTCCGTACATTTGTGTAAAACCTCATGATTCATGTTACACAGGCATTATTTGACAATGCTTCAAAAAGCTTTTCCAGTATCAGCATCTCAATATGTTGATAAATACTTCTAACACATTGCGTTCATCGTTTCCTGGAATCAAAAAAACAACAACCGAGTTCACACACGCACACACACACACACACGCACACACACGCACACACACACACACACACACACACACACACACGCACACACACACGTGCTGTGTGTTAGACTGAGACAACAGAAAATTGCAGTATTTATTTAAAGCCCACGTCTCTGAGGTCCCAGACACTTAAAGCAAGACCTGTTCGTGTCCCGATTAGATATACAACCCATTTACATCGACACAAACCTTGAACGATCTAAACTAGGAAACTATACTTTTCCCAAACAAACCTCCACGCAGCTCTCAGACGATCGAGGTGTTACGGAGAATCTGTCAGGGAGCGTAAAGAATCCCCCAGACGGCCGGTGCCCTTACGTGCAGACCCCCCCCTGTGAAACCGAAGATCTCATCCGATAGAATGGGAACGAGTCGAACCCGGTCCCATTGAGACCACTTATCCAGCAGGCCTGTGTTGAGCCGCCCGCACGAACAATGTGCAAAGCTTGCGTTCTTCCGCTAGCAAAAAGACTCGAGTCGCCACACGGAGATAAAACAGAAACCGAAAGGTAGTGCACACTGAAGAGTGAGCTATTTTGGGAGGTTGTGGTGTCACCAAACTTAAGGCTGGTGGATATCTCCTAAAATTGCTCGGGTGCAGATTGTAGATGTAAAATATTGTGGATTCTGGAATAAAAGCTGGGTTAGAATGCATTTTAATACTGAAAAAGTTAAAACACTGCACCTTTCAGTTTCTTTGCACCTGTGCAGCACTATCAGATCTCAAACAACCATCCAAAAAGCACCAAAAATATAGTTTTGTTTCAGGTCGGGTATGTGATCGGTGAACTGAATCGACCCAAAAGAGCACTTCAATTATCTTTCAAAGTGATTCCTCTGAGATTTGCATATCAGCAGAGCCATCGATAGAGTCGCTGTTTGTTTCCTCTCATCCGCTGTCAGGAGGGAATGGCGGCTTTCACCGCCTTCTGACTTTCAAAGTTCACCTAGTTTTAAAAAACAGCACAGCGGTTGGTATAGACCAAGGTATCATAATTCTCTCATAAAGACGTTTTTCATTATTCAATGCCGTGGTGAATTATTAATAGCAAACCAGCTTTGTTTCGTGTCTTATGTACACGCGCGCGCCAGCGCCGGTTATTTATCTTCAAGGTGAGCGCATTACGTTTTTTTTCTATCAAGAAATTAAATGGATTCGAGGCGAGCAGGGAATCTGGGTTCGTCTTATGTTGTCGTGACAGATAAACACGTTTCCCGCTTGCGATTAGATAAATGAATTAATGTAAATTTGGCTGATTTATAGTCATCCGTGCTCTCCTCTAACCTTGTCATTTCCCTTCAACCCGTTTGTGGAATGGGATGCTGAGATTTGGGAGGTTTTCCAACTATGGACACTTTTAGTGTATGTCCTGGAAGTAGATTTTGCTTTTGATGAAAACAGATTTTTTTGGTTGCGTAAGGCCATGGTCACGCCGGCGTCTTTTTCTGCAGCTCAGAGCGTCTGTCGTTTCCATAACAACATGCGAGGAACGTGATTGGTCGAGAAGGCTCAAGCGCGGAAAAAAAAAGGCAGCCGAAACGCCCATTGGAGCATAGTTTTGTATAAATGCAAGTTTAATTTTCACTTTTAACAACTTCTGATTGCTTTTATTAAATTAAATTTGATTATAAAAAATAAATTCATGGTAGGCCTGTATCCATAAATGGATGCTATAGCAGACACATTAAATAAACCGGCTAAAGTGTAAAACTGCACGTGCAGGCCGTGTAAAGAAACACTATTTAAGATGTGACTGCTGTGTATGATATCCAGCCATAGTACATGCCTTAATCAATCTAATTCAAGTGTAATTATACAAGTTTTGCCCTTTTCTCCTCGCCGGGCCTCTATCTAAAATATCACTTTCATCACAGGAACGCTCCTCTCCTTGGGGAGTCCATTCATTTTAATTATCATTGAATTTCATAGTAATTTAACGGCATAATCTCCTCCTAAATGATCTCCATAGAGCTATAGGCCCGTGCGCAGGTTATCATGCAGAACACATGAGATCAGAGGTGGCCATTCCTCTCATTACACGAGTCCTCAATCACATTGCTTTGGTCATTATAACACAATATATAATCAGACAGAATATAGAGGGGGGGGGATAAATTCTTTGCATGATAATTTGTCTCCTTGGATTTATATGGGCCTGGGCGTTTGATTAGCAGCATAGTCTTATTCTGACTGAGAACCGCAAGAGATCTTTGACACGAATGTATAACTGGTTTAATTATGTACTGAAAACAAATAGACCATTTGAATACCAGTAATAAAAGAGGATCATGTTTTCGTAAAAGTGAGTTCAGCGTGCCCATTCCCATTTACGGTCCCTCAGATCAGCTGTCGAGGCCGTTGTCATGACAAATTCGGTCCTCGTGTCCGCTAAGAACCCAATTTAGTAGGTAGTTATAATGCCTGATCACAAAGTTGTTATCTCGATAAGTTGTTGTATCGCTGACCGAAGCTGCGTTAGCTTCTAGCGAGCTAAATACGCTGGGTAAAATAAAAGCATTAAAATGACATGTTGAAATGTACGTTTACGAAAAACATATGAGCATATAAGCTTGATATAACACACACGCCAGTATTTCTGGGTCAACATCTGCTTAACAAACAAAAAACATCACTTTTGATTTTTTAAAATTGCCATGGTTTTATTATAGTAAATAACTAAAAAAAGTAAGAACGAGATTTGTTTGATATCACATCCCATAGCATTTTTTTAGATTATGTATACTATTATATGAAGCATTCGCCTCACACACAGACACCCTTCGCGTTAATAGCTGAATCTTCTTTGTTTCAGTTTGATAAAGGGATGTTGTTTTGTACTAAATGAAATGCGTTGTTTATTGTTCAGAGGACAATATTTGTACAGTATTTTAACAACTAGGCCTACTATCAATCCTAACTGAGCAAAAGCTTCTAATTACATCTTCATTATCACAAAAGCATGACATAACAACACCAAATTCAACCAGGTTTAATTTTTTTAACGGTTCCCTTTAACAAACAGTGTGATAAATTCCATTCTTTCACAGAGGCGTGAGATTAAAGGGTCCATTTAACTGTTGTTTGATGTAACAATTCCCATCTGGATAGAAAACCATGTCTGTTAACTCCATTCACAGAGCAACATCGGGAAGAACAAAGCGCTTTCTAAGCAGTCTGAGCGTCACGGGAGACAGTTTAAAAGAATCTGAAGGTAAATCTTTCACTTCTAAGTGGTTCAATAATGTGATCTCTCCCTCATTCAATAATGTATTCTCAGGAGACATTCGCAGACACGCTAAAGCATTCAGATCGCGTAATGTCTTCTTTACTGTATTCAATAATGTAAATTTTCTAAATGGGCTCTGCAGAATGGGAGTGTCAGTAAATTCCTGCCTGACATGAAATCATAACCGCCCTGCTCCGGTTTGCTTCTATGTATAGCGCCGTCATGAATTTTGCATTATGTTGAATGACTTTCAGGGATATTGACTGACTGCAAGTGTAATTTGTCAGTGCGGAGGATGTGGGCATACATCAGTCCGGCTGGACCGGTGATCCGTCTTAACTCTGGGGTCCTGATGGAGCGACGCAGCAGGTGTCGGATTGACCGCACGACAGATTCGGTTAGGCCGGAATTAATGGGCTAGCTGGGAGACAGAAGCTTTTCCAACCCATGCCTAATTTGAAACAAGGACTCTTAAAGTGTTCAAATGACCTTTGATAGAGCACTTGGGTACATGAGATACATGCAAATCATCACATCTGCTTCTCTCGCTTTTTTACCCCACTTGTTTAAATTGCAGCAAACAAGAAGGGTAGAGTTTGTTTTTTGCCTTGTTTTACTTGACTAGACGAAGCATTTAAGTTGTAGTAAAATGCAAAAATAGTCCTGCTTACTTAAAAAAAGTGAAGATTTTCTTTTTGGCATTGAAAGTTAAAAAAAGGCAGAGCAAATGAAGAATTTTTTGAGGGGTTAACTCTCTTTAATATCTCAATTATTTATCATAGACATCAATGAGATTATTGTTCTTCCTGTTCTCATGTCATGTGTATATAGGCTATGTTTTTATGTACCAAGAGCCTTTAAAAAAACAAAACAATTCCTCGTATTTTGGACACACTTCGCCGATAAAGCGAATGCTGATTAATTTAAATGGCGAAGTCGCATCTGCGTCTCGGATATTTCTCTTGAGAAGCAGAGTCTCAGAAATCTCAATCTCACAATTGATTTAACCGGACGTATAATAAATGTTTGATTCAGACAGATGCAGAGATGCATAAGGAAGCCGATGACAGGCCACCTGTCTGGCCGTCTGAGTCGATACAGCGCTCTGAGACGAGTAAGAAAGCTACGAGAACACAGAGGGCTATAGAGCTGGAATCAGTCAAACGGCAGACGTCCACGCCGGCCTATCTGGCATAGATTGGAATGCTCTTTCTGAACGGGAATGTCGGATCTCAAAGCAATAAATGCGGTGCAGAATGTTTGCCAAGCTCCCGGTGGGCGATATTTCATATTCAGCTGCATGAAAGTGCTTGGTATCAGAGTAATGTTTGGATGCCCGGCGCTAGACTTCACCACCACAGGGGTAAACTGGGTATTATACCTGAATGCTACACAAATGTTGCCAAGTAAAAAAAAGACTTTGTGAAGAAACCTGATGCTTTATGCAACATTTGACACTTTTCAAAACAAGAACTGCTTGTGTACATATGGCAAAAATATACCTTGCAATGCATTTTGCCCTAGCAGGGACGTATTTGTGCCTTATCATTGTAAGTCAAAAGTATAAAGATCTTTAAAATCTCAGTTATTTCTCATGAACTGCAAAGAGATGTCGAGCACATGAGGAATTTCATGCCGAGTTTCAGTCTCTGATAGTGGGAGTGTTTAATTCCAAACCTCAAATCTCTCTCTAAAACAAACCTGAACAGCTGTTCGGGTTATTATAACTTTTCCATTTCTACATTTGTATGTTCAGTTGGTACAAAAGCAACGCAGAAGAGCACACGTTTCTGAAAACAACAAGTGCATTTGTGCTTTTCAAAGCAATTATGGGTTCTAACCTTTATTACTAAAAGTCAGATGACAGGACCAGCCTGTTCTCATCTTTAAAACAACCACCATCATCGTCACAGCGATGCTTAAAATACACATGCACATCTAAAAATGAAAAGTCACGGATGAGAAAAAGAGGTCACTGATGAGATCTTGCTACAGTATTATCTTGATTTTCCTTGTTTATAGAAATGAGAAAACATCGACAACAAACGTACAGTAATGTCACATCGACTTGCTTAATTCTTGTGCTTTTCAGACGTTTTTGCGGCGTCTCAAACTGTGCTTAGACTTCCGAAGACATGAAAGTCTGCGATCAACGTCTCAGATCTGAATGTTCATGTAAGTATGAATTTTTCATGTCAGATTCTCGCAAGGCTAGGTGATCTGAGCTATGCTATCCATACTCATCATTTTATATCTACATACTCTTACTGCACTATATGTTAACAGGAGTGTTATTTGTGTGTCTCTTTCACATGTGCTCTCGATCATGTAATCATAGGGTGAACAGATTTGCTGTGCTGTCTCGAGAAGTCTCGAGGATTGAACTGAGATCCTCGAGAAATGGCAGATGGATGCAGGATAAATGTCACCGGAGAAAGGTAAACAATGCTTGAGGTTGTTGATGTTTTATATTGCTAATATGCATACAGAAGTATTTGCACTCACAAATATTGACCATTACTGCGGTTATTTGTGAAATCATAAAAAGTTTTACTGTAGTAACAATAACTGGAGAAACCCTTAATAGCTTGACCTACTGTGGTAAATGTTTGTGTAAAGGTTGTTCTGGGGTTATTTACCCCGCCTGGATTCATTTCAGATTTTTACAGTGTTAATATGCAAAACTATTTCATTGATTTGATTTCAAATCTGAGCATTTGAGCCATCTGCAGTCGGGCACATGTCCCAACGTCTGAGATTTATCATGCAACGCAAAACACAACTGAAAGCATTTGCAGCTTTTGTGAAAGAGACAGGCGCACGTGCCAATATGATAGAAGCATTTTTATTGTTATTTATTTGTTTGTGTGTTCTGAAAATCCTGATGTCTTGCACTCCGGAGAGCATTTTGTCTTGAAGCATAAGGCGTTTTGGACTGTGTGCGTGCGTGCTTGTGTGTTGAGAGGTAATGTGAGTAAATCACAGCAGAAATATTTCTTATGAACACAACACAGTGAGTCTATAAATGTTCCTCCAGACGGCTTTCTTCCACATTACAGGACGTTGCTTCCACCAAGTGGCCAAAACTCTACAAAGACACTTAGAATTGATTGGCCATGTATCTGTGCTGCAGGCATGATGGTGCATTTATGATATCACCACAAAAAGAAACTTACTGGTGTACTTACATGGCACTCCAAGATAAAAATATATGAGTGCATGGCATGCAAAAAAAATAAAAACAAGGTGGTACTATGGTACATAAAAATGTGACATAATACATAACTACTTACAATAATAGTATAGTATAAAAACATTTTTTTAAAACATAGTATTACCATAGTTTTTTTACACTTATTTTGTGGGGAGACCATCCCTGGTTGTCACCTGTGCTATAAATTACAGTAAAGTTATAAGTTAGTCATTATAATATCGTGGTACTTTTTGTTGCATCTCTCTCTATCTGTCGGGTGTTTCTTTTGTACGTTCTCGGATACTTTTGTAATCGAATTGCTTAGATAAGAAGGGTTTTTAACGGCAGCAAATGTAAAACGCAGTAACAATTTCTGACCACTAGATGGAGCCCAAAACCAACATGAAACATCAGAAGCGCACTTCAAAGTCTCATTACATAATCACATCAAATCAAAAGCTATTGTATTTACATTTACAAAACACCGAAGTTATCTCTTCTATTCCATCATTTAAACTGTAGGAGAAGATGGTTTCAAACAAATTCACATGTTCAACATATAACACGCTTTGTCTCGTACAATCACTCTAAACTGGAAATGTGTGTATCAGATGCTGTATTTGTTTAAACGTGTAAATCCAGGAAACTGTTAGCAGATCTTCATAATTGTAATAAAAAATCCAGTTCCGTTTTTAATCGTGTCTTTTGATTCGGGGATGTTGCAAGTCTAAACATGGAAGACTGCTACTGAATTTTTCAGAGTGTTACGATGATATAATTCAAGTGTACAGCTTTATAACTTTGTGAAGAAAGTGTTTTTGCTGTAGGCATTCTCCAGGCTTGACCCCGTAAGTTATAAAAGTAAAGTTGCCCTTCAGGTCTAAGCTGTTATGGTCATCCAGAATTGACGTCTTTTTACTCCGGTGATTGTTGGTAGCTTTACTTATTTATTTATTGTTTTTTTGTAATACACATATCTAAAGGTTTAAGCCAACAAGGACTATTGAACATTTCAACAAAGTTTAACCTTCTGGTTAAAATCTATCCCTGCACTTAGTTTTAGTTTGGAGGAAAATAATTAGTATTTTTTATTTAAACACAATGTATTACTGAGAGAAACCTAAATGTATTAACAATATATTAACTTCATTGCATTAGATGACAACATATTAAACCATGTTGCAATTATTTTAATTAAAACTAAACACTCTTGTTAGCTAGACATTTCACTTTTAAATGTTTAAACAATGCAGTGTTGACCCTCGTGTCATTTCAAACCTGTATGTGACTCTTTCTTCAGTCGAACACAAAAGAAGATATTTTGAGAAATGTCTCAGTGGTTTTGCGTTCACACAATTAATGTCAATAGGGTTCTTTTTGTAATAAACATTCTGCAAAATATCTCCTTTGTGTAATGCAGAAAAAATAAAGTCATACAGATTTGAAATGACATGAGAGTAAATTATTTTGTGGGTGAACTTTAAATCCATAACAATCATACCGACACCAGTTTAGAAGTCAACATTTGAGCTTTTTATTTAAAGCCCAAGGCCATTAGAGTAGAGTATAATAAAGTACAGCTTTAATTTGTGAAAGATCAGCAACCGTCCTCTTATACGTTTTAGGGTCAGCGAAGCTCCTGTTTGAACTAGATCTGCACTCGAGTCCAGTTTGTTCACTAGAATTCCAAAGAAACCTGTCCTGACAAGATGCACAGAATCCACCATAAATCAGCCAGACATAACCTACAAAACGATGATGCTGTAACTTATTTGGCGCTGGGAAATCAGAAAGAAAGCCTATTATCTAATTTCCTAGCGGAATTCTTGAACTCCGTCTAAAATCCACGAAGGGCGTGACTGTAAAATGATGGACGGATCTGTGATTCTGGCTTTTCCACCAAACAAATTTGCAGGATGATTCGTGCATCACTGAGTTATTGTAGAAACCCTCACATAGACCAAACATCATCATCATAGACGCTCTTTATAAAGAGGTTTAACGAGAAATCTTGTGTTCATGGTGTCGCTCAGTTCGGCCCGGGGCACGAGAGACTGAGGATCTTGTTTCTCCTCTACATTTCTGCCCTTTAGAGAAGATCTGCAAGGGATTGTGTACATTCTGCACGGTTTTGGATATGGGATTGAAAACACATTGTGTGTGTGTGTGTGTTTGTGTGTGAGCGTTGCATCATGGAAAACTGGCTTGAGAGATTCATGAGAATGTTGGTATACAGAGTCGGTCTGCTGTAGACAAACCGTACCAAACACATTAAATGTATCGCATGAGACGGTGAATTCACGAGAAGATGATCATCTGCTCGTTTGGTGAAACGTGGGTTGAAAACCACTTTTCGGATTATTTCTATTATTCCTAAAGTGTTAAAAAGTTGTGTAAAGATGTACATTTTCCCCACGGTCCTGTTATCAATGAATCTGAGAAAGAAAAACCACAGATGAGATCTCTTTAAAGTGATACTTCACCCAAAAATGACAATTCTGTCATCATTTCTTTCCAAATCTGTATAAATGTCTTTGTTCTGATGAAGATATTTGGAAGAATGTCAGTAACCAAACAGATCTCGACACCCATTGACTCCCACAGCAGGAAAAAAACAATGGCAGTCAAAAGTGCCCCAGAACTGTTTGCTGTCCTACATTCTTCAAAATATCTTCTTTTGTGTTTAACAGAACAAAAAAAATGATAAAGTCATTTTTCCTACTCTGGGAGTCAATGGGTGTTGAGGTCTGTTTGGTTAGAAGCATTCTTCCAAATATCTTTCTCTGTGTTCACCAGAACAAAGACATTTATACAGATTTGGAACAACTGGAAGGCGAGTAAATGATGACAGAATTTTCATTTTTGGGTGAAGTATCCCTTTAACATGTCTTCTGTTTCTCTTAGACATCAATGAGATGAAATGGAGAGCAAATGGCAACGTTTGCTGAACACCCTCCCTCATACTCTTCATGTATCGAACAATCGTCTCTTTTATTTTGTTCTTGTTTCTCCAAAGCGAAAGAAAATCTGAAATGAAAGTTGATACTTGAATGAAACGCAACCAAAATCTCTCGTGCTATGAAAGAGCTGTATCTGAGCCATACCGTTCTCCTCTGGTTTGTCTCTTTGGCCCTAAAACGCCAGTGGCACACTTTAAGAATTAACCAAACCTAATGCATAATTATGGCCCTAAATGTTCGTTGGAAAGTTCCTGCTTTTAGCCTTTCACCACACATCACATTCTTAAGCCACACAATGAACGCTGACCCTTGCCGACTATTTCTGTTCATAGAAGCGGGCCAGTCGTGTTTTGGGTAGCACATAAGGTCAGATTGGCCAGATTGAGTGTACCGCAGAACAATGCCTCCTGCCTTCGATAGCAGGCTTGTGGGAAAGAGCTCCACGGCACGGCCGACCCCCATCTCCGTCCAGAATGACCCCTGGGCTCCGCTTCCGACGCACACTTAACGTTGGGATGACCACAGACGCCAGTCTTGACCTGTGACTGGAGACCGGTTTGCTTGTCTCTAGGTGAGATCTCGCGTCGCATGTGTTTGTGTTTAAGAAAAGCCTTTCGCAGAACGCTGTGCAGAGACTTTTTCCAAACTGTGGCTCTTGTTAATGTTAACGTCGTTTTATTTTTTGCATTTTCCGGGCCTGAAACCACGACGATAGGGATCTTCTGTGTGGTTGCAAGGGCATTGCTATGTTGTTGCTAAGGTGTTTAAAAAGGTTTCAAGTGTATTGATATGTGGTTGCTAGGGTGTCCTGGGTTTTTCTAGGTACAGTACATTATCAACACCCGTGTCTATGTCTTGTGTTTTGTCTCCATGGGATTGTGTTCATCTAGGCTATCATGTAGTTATCATCCACAAGGTCTGAACAGCGTCTTCATGGCCATTAACTATCATCTTGCTCCAAGACGTTTGAAAAACAACATACAATGAGAGTTTGAGGTCATTTTAAAAGACTTGGCTAATCTGAGCGCCGTTCGAGGCGACATTGACACATGTCGAAAACGTTTAGAGTCACGTGTGAGATTACTAGAGGAAGCATCAGACTTTATTTGCTCTCCATTTATTCTCATTGCTGTCTGCATGACATTTTTTTACGACTCAAAGTTGCTGGTTTCTGTTGGGCCTGTCATTTTGTCTTGCATTCGTCTCTCCGTGGGGTCTGATGGTGAACTCCGAGACAAAATTAGCCCATTGGGCACAAGAATACAACTGAAAGACTGTTGTGGCTCCGAAACACTGTGTTCTGAAGATCGTTACGAAACATAACTCATAACAGTCTCAATGGCAAGCATTTAAAAGCTTCAGAAACAACAATGTTGTCTTTGATATTTTTTTGTATTTGGACTGTTATTTGCTGCTTTTGCAGACCGCAAAGAAAAAGAGTTTTTCATGTGAATGCCGCAGAAAAAAATGTGCCCTAATGTGTGAATTGGGATGTGGGAATGAAAAGGACATTTTTAACTTTGATGTTTTCTCTTTCTCTCTTTCTCTCTCTCTCTCTCTCTCTGACCATCACTGTGTCAATGAGGAGTGTGCTTTCAATGTCTCCTCTTGAGAAATGCATGACGGACAGAATGCATCGATCGTTTTGCCAATGCAGTGCCTTTATAAATCATACTAAAAAGACTACTACTATTTTTACTACAATAACAGCATTGAGGATAAATAAATAAAACATTTTTACAAGGCCAGCGGTGTAAATTGTATGAGTCAATAACCTAACATGACAAGATGCAGAATTTCCTTTTGTTAAAGTCCCAGTGAAATTAAAAATGACAAGCGTTTATTGTAAAAAGTTGATCAATGCGGGTTATTCTCTTTTTAAAATTCGTGTGCCCTCATAATCTTTAGTTCAAATCTGAAAATGCACTTCCTTCCTGTAGTGACTATCCGTCTCAAATGACGTATGTTAGACGGCTTGGGCGGGGCATCTGTTAACTCCTCCCCTTCAACTGTCAAGGTCAGTTTATGGTTCTGCGTAGGACCTACGCCGTAACCTACGGCGTAGCCTACGCAGAGCCGCGTACCCTGTGCGTACCCTACGCCGTAGCCTGACGCGCACCTCTCCAAAAATGTAACAACGCGTCAACTCAACGCGGACCCTACGCGGACCGCAAGCGCTGTGATTGGTCGGTTTGGCAGCATCGTACTTCCTTCTACGCATTTCCGGCATCTTCTTCTCTGGTGTCTTCTTCCGGCAAGTTCAGAGTCCACAAAAGAACAACATGGTGAACATCGACCAAGTTACTGAGCGTCTGATTGAAGAGGTTCGGAAATACACGCATCTGTATGACTCCTCTTCGGCGGACTATAAAGACTGTCAGATGGCGGCGAATTCTTGGAGAGAGATTTCCTCTAACGTCGGTTTGGCTTCCATTGTCGTTTGCAAACACTAGCATACACACACACAAAACATCGGCGAAGAAGAGCAAACCCATGAAAACACAAAGAGCCAACTAGCGTTTCGGCGGTGTAATTGCAGTATGACGCATACTCTCAACGCAGAACCATAAATGTTCACGACGGCGTCGTCTACGTACGTAGGCTACGCCGTATGTTACGGCGTAGGTCCTACGCAGAACCATAAACTGACCATCAGTCTGCTGCCAGTTCCATTTCAAAACGCAAAAAACGGCTGTTTTTATACATCAAATCGCAGAGAAAGACGAAAGCCACGCCCACTATTTTTCTCATTCGAAATTCCATTTCACTCGGAAATGCGTCAAAATACGGAAGCAAAAACGATCGCAACTTCCGGTTCACGGGGACTTAAAATGTCATTTATAATTGATAGCCCAAATGTTCATCTCATGAAATGTTTCATATGGCTTTGAAAAACTTTCTTCTGTAAGTAAAATGTAATTAATTTATTTACTAAAGTATATACAGTTTTTTTTACTACCCTCACACCATGAATCTTAACCCAACTCTAATACTGAATATGCAAGTCTAATTTTCTGAAATTTTAGGGTTAAACGAAAAAAAGAGTTAAATTGCTCTAGATAAATGTCAGCAGCACAGATTTTATTTCAACATTTCTCGTCTTGGTCTCATTAATAAACATGCGGTACGTCCAACAGAAAACAATCACATTTGACCTTCCAGCGATCAGCAGCAGCGTCCAACTTACAAACACACTTGTCCCTTTTAACTCCACCGCAGTGTAATTTAATTTGCAATTCATTATGAGCATATAAAGCGCATTATTCTGCTACTTTACACTTAAAAGCCGAGGCCTCACACTGTGACTGTAACATGTGAAATTCATTGTGAAAGGAAAGAGGATGGAAAAACCCTCCCAGTGCTCACAAACCAGCCCGCACCGCAAATCTCTGTGAATAAAACATCCATAATGACGTTAAAATGACATATTGTTGTCTGGGACATTCAGCCTCAGCGTCATATGACTAAATTAGACAGCTCTGAGTCTTTTGAAGGCCGGCCCGCCCTGCGTCTCTCCCACCCGGCAGTCACGGTGGCATGGCCATCCAGCGTCGGCCCTGAGCTCCACGGCTTCTCCAGCCGTGATGCGAACCATGAGCCCTATCCGCTTGCGCCGCTGGCCGCCCGGGGGACGACTGGGTCCTGTTATTTGTCAGCGAGACTCTGTTTTTTGCTGTGGGAAAAGGGACCGCAGAAAGCCCCGGCTGGGTTCTGCCTGTTGTGTTCGGGGCAGCGCAGAACGTACGTTTAGTGAAAACATGTTTTCTGTATACAACGCTGACATCTTTCAGAGCCGACTGTAATTGGAAAAACGTGAGATGGAAATGGTAGATTTAACAACGAGGCCGTTTCTTTTACAGTATGCCGCACCGTAGAGCCCCTTCAGAAAATCCATTATTTCCCCGAGTGGCGCTTTTTTGTTTTACATTTAGAACACTAAACAAATTTCAGAGCCGTCGGCACAAATCGCTCGAGAGGCCACATGCAAAGACGAGAACAACACAACCATTCTTTCTCTTGAACGTAGAGATATGTATCTTTTTTCTTTTTTTAAGAAATACTGTGTAACCATTAGAAAGAGATCTCTTTAATATCTCAGTTACTTCTCATCATTGAGATGAAATTGAGAGCAAATGGAAATTTAACTTAAGTCTCATCTGCGTCTCAGATAATTCTCCTGAGAAAAAGAGTCAGAAACCGGACAAATGTGTCTGTCAGAATTTGAGAAGAGATGTCAACAATGTGTCAATCTGAGCTCAGATTTGTCAAGTCTGCAATCAAAAATCAATCTGAACTCAAACATTTCTCGTCAAATCCAGATTATTTTACCTCTACAATCTACAATTAGTTTAGACATGTGAGATTACTGTGGTCTTAATTTGCTCTCCATTTGATCTCAGTGATGTGTAAAGGAAACAGCATTCTAAGACGTCTCATCTGTGGTTTTTACAGTTTGGCCATCCGTGATTACAGTACTCAGGAAATATTTATAAGAGTCTTGTTGGCTTACGACGTTGCCACAAGTGCATTCATTTAGACCAAACTAAGTTAAAGTTGATTTAAACACCGTGGGATAATTGAAAACTTTAGCCAGCAGGTTCTTATGAGGTTATGAAGCCGCTCCGTCATCAGCGTTCGCCCGCTAATGGCTTTCAAATGTCCCGGCTGACCCAACACTAATTTTCACATCCATTTATTGCATGTAAACAAGCTGAGCAAGCAACGAACTGTGAAACGCTACCGTGAAGACGGCATTTGACATGCGTGGAAATAGAAAGCGGTGTAAATGGAGACACGGCGAGGGTTGGGGTTAGCCGAGTACATGCTCGTTTTCTACACGCACATGTGACTGTGGGACGGAGCGTAAGAGTCTCCAACAAGTTCATTTCTATGTTTCTTCACTTCTGGTAGAGATATGACCAAAGCCTTTACCACATCTTAACGTTTTAACCACACTTAAATGATGTGTCATTTCATACGATAAAATTCCCACTGTTTTGTGAAGCTGTAGAAACAGCCATCATAAAAATGTACATCGTAAAAACACACATTTGTTAAAACGACCACTTTCCACATCTTTAAAGTTAACATCTCTTTATGCACATTTGAAGTAGAAGCAATGCTATTTTTGAATGTGGTCGCAATCAACTTTTAAAACAATTTTAGAGAAATACTGTATGTTTACTTATTTACATGACCTCAAACTTTTAAAATGTTGAATTAATTTGACAAACTATAAAATAAGTATCAGTAATATACTCATAAATAATATTTAAGTTCAGATTTAGATTATTTTGCACCAAATATATATATATATATATTTATTTTACAAAACAAACGTAAATTTACGGATTTTTACTGGGATTTTTTACATATTTTCAATATATAGTCAAAACATTCAAACCATCAAAAAAAGACAGAAAATTTGCAAGAAAAACATGGAAAACGTGTATTATTTTAACGTATATTTCTGCCGCCCCAGCTGCCAGAAAATGTCAGTTTTTTCACGTGATTTTTTTACGGTGACTGTATCGTTTTACCTGATGGTATGTTGCGTATTTTGAGTCACTGTGATGTTTTTAACCTGTTTTTGCTGGATGAGAAAAAATGTCCCGGCTTTAACATACACTTGTTGTTAGGTGACACCAACTCTGTTTGGATGCATCAAATTTGTATAAATTTATATGTTGCGAATTGTATAAAAACAATTATTGTGAGGAATCGCGAGTCCCTTTCAGTTGATTTCTCATCTGTTTCCCATGCATTATCAGGTTATGGTTTGCATTTACTGTTTTAATTCAACTTAAGCATACGCTTCATTGTATTTCTCTGTGCATGTTAACTTTTATCTGGATCATTTTCTCACCGAACAGCCCATGAAGTCACAGAGGTAGTTTTGTGAAACAAAGCACGTGAGATGGAATGAAGATAACCGTACATACTTTAAAGCCGACATATATACGAAGAGAGGACGGATGAGTATTTATTACATTTCTGCATATTGGTTTATTTTGCACATCAGAGAAAAAGTCAATTCTGCTGCACTTTTCCCATCGCCTCCCCTCCCTCACCCCCAATATTGCCTCGGGACGAAACCAGCTCAATTTCGTCTGATTCCGTGCCAGAGATCCACACCGGCAATTTGACCTGTCAGCTCAGTCATGAATCACACTAGAAAGGCGTGATAGTCAAGTTGATTTATTAAGAACACATAACACACATTTTCATAGACATGAGCTAGAAGAGAAGAATTGAGGGAAGAATGAGACGTGTGAGCTTGTTAGCAAGCGCTCTCAGAACATTAGTGTGTAGTATTTAGTGCACAACATACCAAGTTTGGAATGAGAAATGTTTAAGTTCACGTCTGTTCTTTTTCTTAGGAGGCAGATCTAAGATGCAGGACACTTGAGCAAAACTTTCCATTTGCTTTCTGTTCAAACGTATTATTGTTATCTAGGAGAAACAGTTGAGATATTGAAGAGATGCGATTTGTATTTTGTGGAAATAATGATCAGCTTTGTTGATTGTTCCTGCAGCAAATGTTTATTCCTCTGTAATGTTGTTGGATGTGATGCAAAAAAACATTTTGCGTCATGAGATGAATTTGTTTAAAGGCTGAACAGACGTTCATTCAACAACAACAGTGAAGTCAAGATCTGTGAGCTCTGCGAACTGCGGACAGCACGTTTATCTAAATCTTTAGATAGAAAAACGTAGAAAATGTCAAATGTTTGACTGTTTTGTTATATTCCATATGACTTATATCGTAAGTTCAGCTGTGAATCTCTCTAACTCTTCCACAAAGGGTTTTATTAAGGCCTGGGTGGACTCGTACCGTATCATTATAGTTTGGGTTCTGTGGTTCTGCTGTTAAAAAGAGACCACACAGTAACTCATCCACATGCAGAGAAAGATCAAGATGAATCCTCAGAATATATCGAAAACTCGTACATTTACAACGGAAATATAACCATGATTCTCGCTGATTTTAAGCATGAACACTTATCATCTTGAATTCAGCACAATTCACAAAATAGATTTGATCACTCTTACATCTGTTGTATAAATAACAGTGTGCAATCACTTTTAATATTGAAACAAAATGGTGCACATTTTCAACATAACATAGCAACATATAAAACTCGATATATGAGATAATTTAGACCAGCATCTTGGGTTATGTCTTATTACAAGGCTTCCTGCAAAACTCCATTCTGATTGGTCGATGAAAATGGAACTTTAAAGCGGCCCTAACACACACGGTTTCTTCCATTTTCATATTAATCTTGAGTACCTATAGAGTAGTATTGCATACTTTGTATCTTCGAAGAGTATTTAGTTTGATCACATTTATAAAAGACAGATACAGCTGTACGATTATTTCCGAAAGCATACGGCGCGTGCGGGGGGAGGGGTAGGCTGAACTAAAGCACGTGCGCAACCATTGCCAACAAAACACAGACATGTGTTACGATCGCTGGGGGAGTGTGTCGAGCACAGAAATACTACATAATACGCCCAACTGGTTTTTTGACAAGTTGACCATGTTAAGCATGAGAAGACAGCACGTTTAACATTGTAAAGAAGTCAGAATGCATGACACACCGTTGCAGCACCCCTTTAATATCAACTTCAATATAGTTGATGTAAAACCTCTGAAAGATGACTACAAACTCAAGATCCCCCAAGTTAAAGGAGCAGTATGGAGATTTTAGTGGCATCTACTGGTGGTTTTGTGAATTGCAACCAATGGCTCACTCCGCCCCTCACCCCTAACTTTCAAAGCACTACGGTGGCTCTCACGGGACAAAGATGTTGTCACGTTTTCACTTCTTTGCTGAATGATATAACGTATTTAGGAAACGCGTTCTGTAGATCAGTTTGTCCGTTTAGGGCTACCATAGAAACAACATGGTGAACTCCATGGAAGGAGACCCGCGGTGTATGTAGATAGAGATAGCTCATTCTATAAGGTAATAAAAACACAACGCTTCATTATGTAAGGTCTTAATACACCTCTGAACACAAAGTTATGCATATTATATTGCATTTCTGTCAAGAGATCCTCCAAATAATGACACACTGGCCCTTTAAATCAAAGAAATAGATTGATTGTTTCAATTATAATTTTTAAATATTATTCAAATTAATTGTTTCTTTTATGTTGTAATAGACTTTTCCTTGCTGATGATCTACCAGTAGGATAACACAAGATGTTGATAACTCAACATCAATATCTTTATTTATTTAGTCAGGGTGTGTTAAGCAGGGTACTGTGCATTCATTAACTTTAAAGTAAAACCCTTCCGGGTGACACAAGACCCTCTGCTCTGCATCAACGATTGATATTTACAATTATATCCGTTTTGGTTTATTTGCTTGACAAAACAGGACATCACCTGTTGGGTGTTTACTATTCACACCTGTATTGTCACCTGTTCATGTGAGATGTGATAGAGCTCATTGTACTTCTAAGATAATACTTGCGTCAAACCCGCGGGATATTTGTTAGACATGCTTTATAGTTTTTCAGAGCTGTTAAATTGAGTTTGAGTGAGAATAAACACCATATGACAGTGTTGACACACAGAATGACACGCACACACACACACACACATGCTTGTAACCTCCCGTCCCGGAGAACTTGTCGGGACAGCTTTTCTTTTTAACGTCCTGCGTTCATGAGTGACACTCAGAATCGGCTCAGCATGAGCCAAGAAGCCAGATAATAACGCAGCAATTACCTGCCACAACTGACAGCATCTCTGCTCAGTTCACATACAAACTCACAGCAGTTTAATTAAGTCAGTGAGTGACGGAGAGAAACTTTACGGGCTTAAGTGTCCTCCGTAAACAACATTCTTCAAAGTACAGAGGGCTTTATAAAGCGCTGATATTATGCTAAAGAGAAGAATACTGCGCATTGTTGTGGGTGTGCAACCACACGCATTTGCACAGAGATGGGCGGATGGATTATAGTTATAAATACTAGTTATATATGCTATATGGACAAAAGTATTGGTATTATGAACAGGTTTTGTGGATACACGGTAATCTGGATGCAGCAAATCATTTTGACAGGTTTTTTTTTTAGACAAATTAAACATAAATACGTCTTTTAATAACATATATGACATTATATTTACAAATGATTAAACCAAGTTGCCTGTTCGGGACGTTTGAACGTCGTTTCTTACCTTAAAACCGAAAGTTAACGTCTTTTCCTCGCGGAAGGTCCGCATTCGGTAAAAATGAGCTAATCAAATATTTCAAATTCACATTTCATGTTAGTTTTTTTCTAATTGTGGCAAGTAGTCGTGTAATAAGCGGGATAATGTACAAGCAGCCGTCTGTTATCGCGAAATAAGCCCCTTCAGTGTGACGCAAGACAGACTGTCTGGGCTTTTTTCTGCGATAACAACCGGCTGCCTGTACATTATCCCCTACATAACGATAACATAATAAAATTGATATTTTTTTGTTTTTGCCAATAAACTCTTGATATGCTGTTGTATGGTATAGCATTCATATTTGTTTAATAGATCAACATGTTTATTAAAAGATGGATTCCAAATACTTTTGTCCATATAATCTAGATGGATATTATATTTATTTATTGTTGCATTTTATTAAAAAAGAACATCTTTTCAAACATCAAATGCAGTCTAATTCTTAAGTCTTGTTCTTTACGCTGAACCTGGAGAGCAACAGCTCATTACTGTATAGTCACTATATATGTATGTAAAACCTTTTTGACATATGAGCTTCACACTTACATGCAGATCAGAATCTTTACCTAACAAAACATTTCCTCTTCCTTCATCTTTAAAGCACACAACCAATGGATTTTGTTCATCTGAAGTCTCAGCACCAATGAACATGACATATCACACACTCGTCAATTATTCTGTCTTGGGCTTTTGTAAATTACAGGTGCAAAGCTGTTAAATACTTTACATATTCAGATCCCGTTGGGTAATTCAAATGATGACATGTCTTAAATCCTGAGCGGTTTGTGGAATGATCTGGTGAGGCAAATCAGCTGTGCAAGTCTATATAAAGAAATCATTCATAGACGTCTTGCTTCTGGACATATATTTGCAAACACTCTGGGCTGTTTAATTTATCCCGTGCACACTGATAACACAATGTATAGATGGAATAAACGTGTCCGCCGCCAAATGCATAAATGTAAATGAATGCGTTTGTGAAAGTATAAAACTTCCATACAGTTCTTACTGTGAGTTTTGCACATGTTTAAGGAATACTTGTAACCACCAGATTTAAAATCAAAACTTGCATGACTTTGGGTTCAAGTCTTGTAAATGAAAGAAGCATGCTGGGTTCACTTTGAACGTCTCGGCACAGATATTATTTGGCTTGTTGGAGGCATGTGATCTCAGTGATGTGACGGTCGGCCTCGGGCTGTATGGATGTAAATTCATCAGTATCAACACAGCTGCATGGGGACGGCTTTGAAGCCAACAGAAGCACGCTAATCATGTCAACACTAAAATACATGATTTTCAATTACAAAACACTGTTAGAAGAAAATATGCCACCTATGGTATCTATACGCAAACCCAGAAACGCTTGAATTTTCAATGATTCGCTGAATAACATAATGGGTGTTTTTTCCTTTTTGTTTTTAAAGACGACTACAGTAATTATGCAGAAACATAACTTTTCTTAATATTGTAATAAAAAAATAAAAAATATGTTTAACAGTAAAGCGAAGTTAAGCCCCTTTTATTATAACTCACTTTTAGGTCTAGTCGGCTAGTGTTGAAGAAAATATTGTATTAAAATTACAATTTGTTTACTAAAAAACAATGCATGTAGAAGCCACATATAATGTTTAATTCTAGAAAATAAATCACATTAAACAAGGTTTTAAAGGGCATTTCAACTTCCTGAATTTTGGTAACAGGGTTGAAATAATCTATATATACACTAAATAAACAGAAAACATTGCCGCCCATATAATATATCATATAATAAAATCTTTGTGCTTTCGAATTTTACATTTTTGAAGGTTATTTTGTAATGAATGTCATATTTTGCCATTAAACGTGTCAGGTCCCAGTTAGAGAAAGAGGAATTTATACACTGACTTTGCCTCAAAGTGTTTAACTTCTTTCTTCTCTTTGTGTTTTAAGCTCTTCCCACTTTTTTCCACAGAACGAATGTCTGACAGTAAGTTGATTTACACAGAGAAATGTAAAAGTTTAATTACCCCGCTCTTTACCGACCCTCCCACCCATAGGGGTGTTGTTGTTGAGGTGTGGCGCTGTAGCCTGAGGCATTATGGGATAGAAAGAGTTCGGGGCGGGGTGGAAGTACAATCATCCCGGTCGAGCGCTTTAAACATCAGGTAAACTCTTTGACTTTTTTTATTTCATGCGAGGGCGGAGCGGATAAAGCGTTTCATAGACGGGGTCACTATTAAAGACGTTAATCGTTTCATTTATTTTCTGATCTCTTTCCCACACAAACGCGGGTTGCACAATCTCCATAAAGAACCTGCCTGGCTTTCATATCCTCCCTGTGTTCTTGGCAGAACGAGAGTGTGTTTTTCTTTCCCAGATTTCTGATGTCTATCACGGTTCATCCAATTCTTCCTCTTCATCGCCACCCCGGCTCGCGTCGAGTTTTGACACGCCGAGCTGCTCTCTCAGATCTTTGGTGTCACATTGGGATGATGTGTAGGGAATCTGACCCCTGTTGTAGAAAGAAAGTGGTAGAGTCTTAATTGCGGTGAATGCAGCGCGGCTGGAAGAGCCCGAGGCCAAAATGAATTTGCATCCTGTTGCTTCTCTATCTCTGCTCATCATTATGACACACCTGCCAAACTGCAATTACCAGTGATGTGGTTACAGCCCTGTTTTTCTGTGCTTCTATAAAAAAGCTTTTCTTGTTATATACAGTAGGTGAGATTTTTCGTCCATTAATGAGAATCATGCATTTCTAAAGCTCCTTCAGTTTTTGCAATATGGTGTTTTTACTGTACATACAGTACAACGTTATTTGGATTCATGAGTGACCTAATTTTGAGACTTAAATGCATTTCTCTCTAAACGTTTTGTAAGTGTAACTTTGTTTACCTCATGTTAAAGCTCATTTTCATTTTTAAAATAATCTGGGTTTGTTTAAAGGAGATGAGAAATGCTTGAGATCATATTGAGATCTTCAATAATATTGTCTTTTGATTGCAGACTTCTGAGCTCAGTTTGACACATTGTTGACATCTCTTCTCAAACTCTAATGACTGACACATTCGTGAGATTTCTGAATCTTTTTCTCAGGAGAAATATCTGAGACACAGATGTCTCATAGACATCAATAAGATTAAATGGAGAGAAAATAACTAAGCTATTGAAGAGATCTCATCTGTGATTTCTCCTTCTTAGGAAAGATTTATTTTATATTTCATCTGATTAACTCCTTTTCATCATATATATCTTCCTGTAATTTGTCTAGTCTAAAGTTTCAGGAGATCTCAATGTCTCTTTGAGTCTCCCGAGCTGTAAGATAAAGCAACCTCAGAGCAAAAAAAGTTCTAATTTCATGTTTACCAACACTGTAAAAAAACATAATTTTACAGAATTTGCCTATTATTTGTTTTACAGAATTGCCACGTAAAATGTCAAAAATTGTACCGTTTGTATGTATTTTTGAAATACGGTCAAAAATGTAAAATTACAGAAAAAGACCGCAAATTTACAGGAAAACTAGGGAATCGTGTAATTTTACAGGGAAAACGCGTTATTTTACAGTTTCTTTATGGTGGCCCAGCTGCAAGATTTCTTTTTACAGTTTATTTTTTAAATACGGTCAAAAACTGTAAAATTACAGGAAAAGACAACAAATTTATAAGAAAAAAAGGGAAAACTATTTAATATGTTTTACAGTATATTTCTGTTTTTCCAGCTTACATTAAAAAAAAAATTCTTCAGTGAATGCTAAAGAAACACTGTATAAATGTTCATATATGGGTCAAGAGCTTGGTGTGTCCTCAGCGTTCAGAACCCGAGTCCCTCCTCAAACATTTCACACAGCTCTTTAGATGACAACCAGATTTCATCTGTCACTCAGCGTTCACGACTACGAAGTCAGAGTTGCCAAGACGCACGCATATGTGATTTACTCCAACAGTAACTCAACTCAGGTTCATTATGAAGCACCTTCATCCACGCAGCTGCCGGCTGCAGACACGTGAACAACAATCGTCTCAAGCCCGGTCATTTGTTCACACGCATAATGTATTGTCTGATTCACGAGTAATTCAAGCGCCGGCGTTCGGCTCCAGCCCTCAGGACACTTTTCTCTTCATATGCTTATCTGCTTGTTTAGGGGTAAATAAACACGAAAGGATGATATCTGACTGTTGCTTTCGGTTGGGGAGGGGGGAATGAAGGAGAAGAAAGTCCTCTTTGTCTCTGAACTGCTAAAAACAAAGATGATTAAAACATAATGGAGTCAGAATGTGGAACTCTCCTCCCCACCTCCACATCATGTGCCACCACTTAAAAAACACACACACATAAAAATAACAACAGAAAACCCTTACAAACGGGACAGAGGCTCTTTGTGAAACTCTGCTGGGTTTTTTTTAAGCACGAAATTGTGTACCGAGCATTTCAAACCAATCCTCACCAGATGAGAGACATCGCATGAGAAGCCATGTTTAAATCCAAAGCAAATGTGTTTAGTTGCCTTCATCGTCTGCACTCTTGAAAAGAAAGAAACGTTCCGAAAACATCTATCTATCTATCTATCTATCTATCTATCTATCTATCTATCTATCTATCTATCTCTATCTATCTATCTATCTATCTATCTATCTATCTATCTATCTATCTATCTATCTATCTATCTATCTATCTATCTACCTACCTACCTACCTACCTACCTACCTATCTATCTAATCTTCATAACACAGGCCTTCTGGCTGTTGGCACATTACATATAGGTGAACAAACACAAAGCGAGGAGCCGATGACTAATTTAATCCCGCTTTTGAGCCGAGGGCACAAGTTGACAGAAGTCACTCTGACGGGCTCTATATTCGGCTTTACCTGCAACACTTTTACCTCCTCTTAGTTAATTACAGTCTTTGGTCTCAGCAGGTAACTGCTGCCCCGAGGATGAAAGAAAGTGGTTTTTATGTCTTATATACAGCACCGTATATGAAAAGCCACACAGGATGTGCCATAACTTTCATCCTGCGATCAAACAGAAGCGCGACCCTCCGCTCAAGCAAACATTCCAGTAGCAAAAGTTCATTTGAAACGCATTGCACAACGTTTCGAAATGTGGACGGTGTGCAAAGCGACGCCTTCGACAAAAGAGATTTCTCCTCTTATCGTGGCCAGATCTCGACTTTAATGTCTCTTCTGTAGCAGTTCTTCTTAACTGCACCCCACCTGCTCTCATTCACGGTAATTATAAAGCAAAAAGAAACAGGTATGTTCCATTGTAAGACGAGTCATTATGTAGCTATGTGTTCGGCATAGTTTTTTCTTTTGTGTTGGAACCTCCCCCTCCCGACTTCCCTGACTGAGGCTTGTGGGTAATTATCAAGAGATGGAGATGGAGGTGACCCGCCACACCCCACATTTAGTTTGGCATGTTGTCTGCGCTCCCTGGGTCGTGCCTGGACGTCTGTGCATGACAATAGGCCGGGCAATGAACCCGGTAATTATAGACCCGGGCGGCTATTCAACGGCCCAGTCAGAAACACTTTCAGAGGGGCAGAAGTCATACTGCTGTGACCCCGTCTCAATCATCCAAACAATCAGGTCTGGGTCAACCTTGGAATGCCATTTGTACCGGCTATTGTTGTGCATGTGTTTGTTGTTTCTTAAATGTTATGTTTTGTGGTGCCTGCATTTGTGATTCATTTAGATGCATTTGCATTATTAAGATTTAAGGGTGAAATTTGTAGAAATGCGTAAGAGGATGTGGACATCTTGGGTGCCATAATTGGACACTTTATTAAAATGTTCATAATCTTTAACTTCTTCGTCTTTATTTAAATAACCACAAAGAAGTCTTTACTGTATAAATATTTGATGAATATGTGCTGTATGCATAATAATTATTAAAAATATACATTAAAAATATTTATATATAGAGTATGATTTATTCATTTAAAGAGAATGTATTTCAACGTAATTATTTAAAAATAAATCTAGTCAAAATATTAGTCAGAAAATAATTTAGCCTAGAAGTGACAATTGATCTTGATAAAAACCAGCCTAAAAGCATCAATGTGTGTTATTTGTTGAACACTAGAGGACGCTGTTATTCTCTGTGAGCATCTCTCAGTCACTCTGTGGTCTCTGGATATTAAACACTTTATAAACAAACAGGAAATCTCATGAAAATAAAGTTCGAGCCTGGTCTGTTTTTAATTTGTATGCCAACAATATGTCCTCGGTTTTACAAACTAGCAACTTATTTAAATGCCCCACAAATGACCGAAGTCAGTAAGTAAAAACAAAACACACGAAACCAATAAACAAACGATGTGTAACAAAAAGGGGAAGGGACTGTACATATCATATTTAAAAGATAATATAATAAATATAATAAAATATTTATAATTAAATATCATATCATACAATATATTATATAATAAATAAACATGTATATAGCATATTGGAAATAAATATAATATTTGTGTAGAATTCTTTCCGCAGCGGTATATATAAACTCATGAAATGACGTCATCACAGCACACAATGCTGACAAACACGTCATTTGTTAATTCAGCTTTTTTTTATTAAAAGCAACTGAGCAACTTTTAACTGAGAGAGGTTGCACATTTCACTTCTTAACATCTTATAAAAAGAACCTGTTGTGACAACATTATAGATGTTAATTTTTATATAGCCCATTATATATTAAGATATTTTTCACAAGGATGAGCCACAAAAACAGAACAAATGCACAAACAGAAATATCTGCATTTAAATTCATACATTTGCTACTACTACGAACACTTAGCCTACTTATTCTTAATTCGTATAAAGATAGAACAATAGTAAAGTAATCTGAACTATAAAATAACAAATGCACATGATCAAAATTTTGAGGGACTGCTTTATAATTAGTTGTTTATGAAATATTTATAGTTTAAATATCTTAATTATATGTTTTATAATTTGCCCTATAAAATTCGAAGCATGTAAGCATAAGCCTTTAGATCAAATCAAAAAGCCTTTAGATTGTTATGATAATGACTAATATAAATTCAGTAAAGTGTGTCTAAACATTTGGTAGTGCATGTTTTGCAGACATCAAAACAAAGCCAATGGATGTAAATGTACATATCTACTCTCATCTGTAGTGATTTACAAATGAGAAAATATGTGACTGATCAAATTGATTCTACAAAGAATGAGTGCAATAAATGGATCAAACTCACAGAAGTTATATCTGATATCTGCTCAGATTGAAGCGCCCATCTGCGGCTGACCTTATGGTTCTTACTGAAGTTTGAAATAAATATGAAGTGAAATCCTAACAGAATAATACATAATAACATGCAAGCCAGTATAGGTTTTAAACAAACGGTAGAATTTCTCTTTGAAGTTCAATTTCAGATCCGGCTGATAAAAAAGAAACATTGTGCAAAGACAAAGAAATGTGACGCCTCCCTCACCTGAGGGCGAGAGCTCTCTCTCAGTCGAATCAATCTTCTTAATCCTTCTTCAAAACAATTATCCATCAGTTGTTTTAGTCTATTTAAGTGTTATTAAGGCACATTTTAAACTTATTTAACTCTTATTAAACTCCTGTGGGTTCTGTGTGTTTGGCTCAGTGGCCGCTCGTTTGTTGCTCGCTTGACTTATGGAGTTCATTTAAATATGAACCTTGCCTTAGAGCTTCCTTCTAAAATTTCATTGAGATGAAACGGACTCAAATGTGTGACGTGCACTCGTAGATCTGAGAGAAATAAAGATATTAAAATCATGTTTGTGATTCTAATACGCATTCAAATACGTAGTGCAAACGTTTATTGTTTGTTGGATATTTGCTGACTTAAAAGTGTTTTTTATCTAATCTGTAAAACTCAAAGGAACGCACATGATCTTTAACCTCCTTCCATTATTTATCGTTCATCTGTGCTTAAATCTTTCACTCTGTCCTCAAAGATTATTAACCACAATGTTCCGGGTTCAAAACAACTTTTGCCACATACATAAAATATTGATTTTGTTTATAGCAATGTACTTATAATGTAAAAAACATGCATCCATAAATACATAATCATGCACAGGAACACTTATTAATAAATGAATGATTTTTGATTTCACGTCGGAACCCGGAACAATCTTTCAAAGAGCAGCATTAACCTTCAGAGTTTTTTCCCACCAGCAGCACATGAGAGAGCGAGAGGAGGTGTGGAGGATTGAATGAGAGCTTGAAAAATGAATAAAATGACAAGAATGCATGCTTAAAGATATGACACTGATTCTCAGCATGATGTTGACATTTACAGTATATAAGTGCATACAGAAGCCGTCGATGGAGTTTAACTGTAAACTACACTGATGCTGAATGTTACATGAATAATCACAGCTGTACATCAGTAAACAACAGGAGCTGTGCTATCAGATGCTGGCAGTTTAATCCAATGCATTCGGTATCATTACAGCTCAGAATGAGCATGTGTCTGTGGTGCAGGAGCGAGAGAGAGAGACAGAGAGATGTAGTTGGGTAAAAAGAATGAAACTGAACAGAAATTATAGAAATATTTAAGATTTTTTTCTACCAATTAACATATTTGTTTTCAGATGTGAAATCTTGCTTGAATCAGCAGGTTTGACACTTGTGGAGTGAATTCTGAGGATTAAGAAATCCTGAAAGTCATGTTTGAGTCACATGAAACAATGATTTTCTTAAAAATGGGTGGTTATGTACCTGAATGAATCCAGGTGGCTTGAGAGATTTGTGATGACAGCTAAACAGGAGTAGTTTTACAGGTGGAGTGAGTTTTTTTAAACAAAAGTTTGATGAAAAAAGCAGTTCAGTCTTTAGACTTTCAGACCCCGCTTTACATGTACTTGATGACAAAAAAGGAAGAATGTACATTTCTCTCTCTCTCTCTCTGGTCGCCGGGATGGAAACAATTAGCAGAGAACAAAGAAAAAAATTAAGTCACGAGGAAATGCTGAAAACATGAGTTTGGTAAATGACCTCATAAACACCAGTCACAGACACACACACACACAAACTCTGTGTGTCTGCGTTCAGTATCTCTCTCTCTTTCTCTCCGAACCCCCTGTACGTCTGTTTCATCTGGAATTCATATGGGCTTCGATTCGGCCCCCCTCACGCAATCTTTCTCCAAACTATTTCCTTTTTCAATTTCCAGAGGAAGTTGTTAAATGGTTCCTGAACCAAACAACCTTTTTTCTTCTCTCGTCTTTCTAAAGTCTGTTCTTTCTTTGCCCGACAGCACCACTGGAGCCTCGACCAACAGCACCTCTCGCTGTTATACAGCTGCATTTATAAGCAACACTTTTTACATTAATGACACGAGAGAGCAACACTTTTTTAAGGGAAGATAGTTCATCTATAAAGACGAACTCTATCAGCAGTCGCTTGTTAGAAAGTCTAGAATGAATAAATCCTGTCGCTTCAAACCCTCGACCATCTTTCTTCTGAGAGAAATGTAAAGAACTTTCACGTTTTGAATGTAAAGGAATTGAAACTAGAGCTTTGACTTCCAGTTGTGCGAAGAACCGATGGAATGTTCAATCGTTATTTGAATCGTTTTTTGTCATTTGCGTACATACCAATGCGAAGCCTCGGGATGTGTCGTGTCAGGTTTGATGTAAATGATCACACGTGTGAGAACCAACCAGGTGTGATCTCATTGATATTGACACAACTCGCTCCGCGCCGCTGTATTTAACTACATGCAAACGTGAATTATAGGCTAGATTTTCAGCAAATAATGATTACATATTCAAACGGTTCCTTTAGAAACTCCGAAAATTTGTGAAAGTTGTGAACTTTCTATGAACGTCTTATTTTCGTTTTTGAATTTAATTGCAAATTGGTATTTTGTTTACTGATGCCAAAGACATTTCACATTATTTTCATCCTCTTCTGGGATTAAGATTTGTTGTACAGTGTGGATGTGGTGAAGGAATATTCTGTCTGTAGTCGCTCACACTCGAGGGAATGTCGTTTGAAGGACGCTGCGTGATTTCCTCCGAAGGCACACATTTCCCATCGAAGCCGCCCTGCTCTCCAGCCCGTGGCCGGCAACCCCGCTTGGAGACGTGGTAAACCCCGGCCTCCCCGTCCCCTTCTCTAAACCCCCCCAGCCTCATCTCCCATCAGCCCAGCTGCGGTACGAGGGCGAAGCTGGAGGTGTTGAGCAGCAGGTTCTAACTGTAAGTTGTGATGACAGGTGTCAGTAGTGTGAACGCCCGCCGCCCTGATGACCGACCCTCTCGCTTACAGTCGGACACGCAGCGATTTTCACACACAAACACACACATTCAGATGTTAATGCAGCTGTAGGCTGTGTCCTCCCGGTCTGGCACCCTACACACGCCCGCTGCCAACACTTCTTATGTTATCAAGAATAACAGGGTGAGAGAGAGAGAAAGTCACATTGTAAATCAGAAATAGCAGCGTGTTTCATGTGTTACCATGGGGTTTCTAAGCAGTTCTGTGTGGTTGCCAGTTTGTTGCCAAGTGATTTTAGTTTGTTGCTATGTGGTAACTAAGGTGTCCTGGATGGTTCCTAGATGGTTGTTCCTTGTTTTTTGGTCTGTAACCTTTTTGGCCTGTTCAAAGTCCTTACTTTAATGTAACAATGTACTGAACGCTTCTGCACATTTTTTCTCTTAGAAAAGTAATATCACATCTCCTCTATGCAGAAACTACTTAATTGAAAACATTTTATTTAATTTGTTGAAATCATAATAACATAAGAGCTAATGCTATATAGAAGGCAAGAAAGAAAGAAAGCTTCATTGCCAAGTGTCCACAAACGTATAAATCATTTAATTTGATGTCATATTATATTATATCATATATATTTTATTTTATTATTGTATTGTATTGTTTTGTTTTGTTTCGTGCTTAAAGCTTTGAAATGACACATGATAACAAAACGTAAATTCCAAAACAAACAAAAAAATATGAGTTAAATATATTTCATATTATTTTTGACATTGCATTTTGGTTTCTAAAAAGGCAGCTGTCTATAAGCAGCAAGGCAGTGTAGTAGGTCTTAAAGCAGAGCCACAGAGCGCTTGTTTCTGTCTTTTAATCTGCACTCTATTCATCAGTTGGTTGGTGTGTGTATCACAGGATTGGGTGTGTGTGTGTTTTGAGGGTCACAGTGGGGGTCTAGGTTTGGCTCGGTCCATGTGGAGCCGACATCAGATCATGATAATTAGCTATGGGATCTTCAGTGGTCCCTCAGTAGGGGATCAAATGCTTCTCAGGACCCACACACACAAGCTCCCGAATCCCATTCTGCTCATCATCTCATTCACACACTCGCTTTAAACTGTCTGCCTCGGTGCACCTTTTCACACGGCTCAGTGCTCTTAAAGGGGCGGCGTCACAAAAGCACAGTGTTTATTTAACATTCCTTTAAAAACACAAACGCCTGCTTCTCTGTTAGGATTGAAGAGTCTGTCTCTTTCATCTGGTCTCTGCATATCGGAAAATAAAATGAAATATTGTTTTAATGTTCAATTTGCATTTAGGTTTACATTTAATCATAGACCAGATGCTTTAATTTACATTTTACATGCATTTATTTGGCAGATGCATATTTCCAAAATAACTTTACTCAGATGCTTTAAGGTTTGTTTTTTATCTTTCTATGATTTCCAATGGAATTTTTTTATTATTATGAAACACATTTTATACTTTAACGGTTTTTGTTAATTGTGGAAGTAACTGCTACAAGAGTTTTAAATTTGCGTGTTTTGTTTGTTTATGTGCACAAACAAATAAAACGTAATGGCACGGTCTGTTTCACATTACTCTGCTCCTCATGTCTTGAGAAGAAGCAGATTTGTTGTCCTCTTGCACACTGTGAGAAAATCAAGCGGCGTGCGTAATCATTTGTATTAATGTATTCATATTCTGGACATAGATGAGCACGTAGAAGCTTTATGTTTTTAATTAAGACACTTGTCAGCATCACATTTAAGCAAATATGACGAATGATGATTTTAATATTCGTGGGAAAAGCTGCAGTTTCGTTTTGACGACTTTCTCACCGGACAAGAAATTAGTGAAATGACATTTGACGTTCTCATGCGCGTACTGACCACAGCCAATCTTAACAATGTCATTTGCATTTATGCAGATTAATCTTCTAATCTGCATATTTTGTTAATGAACAGGACAGAAAGTGTGTGTGTGTGTGTGTGTGTGTGTGTGCGTGCGTGCGTGCGTGCGTGTGTGTGAGTGAGAGAGTTTGGTTAATTAGAAAATCTTTTTGGAGTCCTAAAGGTCAAAGTGCTGGAGGCTCACAAACACGCTCTCTTTAACATGACATGCCTGATGTGACAAGTGCACACAGATTCTCCTTTCTTTCTTTCTTTCTTTCTTTCTTTCTTTCTTTCTTTCTTTCTTTCTTTCTTTCTTTCTTTCTTTCTTTCTTTCTTTCTTTCTTTGGCTGATTTACAATGACATTTTAACTCTTGCAAACCTAATTTTTACTTAAAAAACAATTATAAAATTTTGTTTCATATACTCATACGAAGAGACTTTGTAGAATGGTAACACTTTACAAAAAGGTTGTCTTTGATAATATTAGAAAATGCATTAGCTAACATTAACTGACTATAAGCAATATATTTTTACAGTATCTTTTTCAATTGCTCATATTAGTTCATTGTGCATAAACTCACGTTAACAGTTTCAAGTTTTGACTTTAAAAATGTATTACTTAATGGGGAAATTAACGTGTTCAAAGATTAATAAATGCTAGAAGTTTACAAATCCAATAAAAATCATAATATGACAATGGTACAAAACATGGTATTGACGTTGTATATGTCCAACACACATAGTACATGGTATTAGCACAGTACACATATTTCATTTGAATTTAAATGTAAGTTAAAGTTGAATTTAAAGTGGGCAACATTGATAATGTCTAAAAGTTTCCCACTTTACTTTTTTTGTTGATTTTCTAGTATTCACTAAAACGCAATACTAAAGCGCATACAGGCTCAACAACATTCTTGAACACAGCTAAATAACTAACATGATTTGTAATGTTGTGAGTTTGACAGCGAGCGTTTGTAAAGCAGACTGCGAGGTTTGGAGGTTTGTGTCTGTGTCGTGCGCGATCGCGGATCCAGCTGAAAGCAACATTTCCAGAGCCATTCCATGATTACGTCTGACTCCAAACACACCGCGCTCATTTCCCTGTCCTGAAACAACCTTCCCAAACATTTCAAAGCTTCCAGTTTATTTCCAAACAATCTTTAAACCTGTGTTTGTGTCATCCCCTCCATTGTTTCATTGATGCGTTCATTTTCGTCATCACTTGGTTATACTGTATATGTACTGTATATACTCCATTGTTGTTTTTATTTTTGTTTTATTTTTCCAAAGATATAAGACAAACATTTTGAAGCAAGTCAAGTTGCTTGTAAGTTGCTATGGTATCAGATGGTAATACTGTGGTACTGTGATACAGGGGAGACAGGGACATGGCGCGTACCTTTAAAGGCCACAAAACAGATTTTAATCATATGTGACAACGTGCCCCACTGTCCCCCATACAGTACCACATGGTACACCCGTGTTCATTTGCATTCAATAAAATATGGTGTCTACACAGACTAAGGTCACGGTCAGATTTTGTTTGAACTTGATTCTGTAAACAAGAAAATGCATTAACTCAGTCATGACTTTAGTTAGTGAAAACTAAACATGGGTATGTGGTCTGTGAAACACATCAAAGAGCTCGTAGCATCTTTCTCGCGCTGTCACGCACAAAGGAATGTTGCATCTCTGATGTGATTGACGGCTCTGACAGGTGGCTGGAACAGAGAGAGAGAGAGAGAGAGAGAGAGAGACAGAGAGAGAGAGAGAGAGAGAGAGAGACAGAGAGAGAGAGAGAGAGAGAGAGAGACAGAGAGAGAGAGAGAGAGAGAGAGAGTCCTCAGGGCCCTTTAGAGACATTGGATGAGTGTGTCTGGATGGAGAACTGTCAAAAGTGAGCTGCTCCAATTGCTTAATAGACAGCTGACGCCTGACAATGAAAATCACATCTCCATTAATGAATGATGCAGAAAAAATTGTAAGCTGTATTTATAAATAAATATATGGGATGTCCCAGTTATAAACAAACAAATACATTTATGATTTTATTGAAATTGAGGTTTTGTATTGTAGTAATTTAGAATAGTCATTCATTCTAAAGCATAACATTCATTAATTTATTATGTATGTGTTTGTTTACAGTAAAAAGTGCCAACACCATAAAACAGCATGATAATATCATAGTTTTGGGCATTTACACTGATACTGAGCACTTTATTTTTCTTTCCATAATACTGTTATTGTCAGGCAGTTGTAATGTGTTGTGATTTGATGAGGTGTGTGATATGATTACACAATGGCTGTATCATTAAAGTTCTCAAGACACAAAACTGAGGGCAAACAGAAAGTCATCACCACTTGTTGATTATTGAGTCGCAGTTCACTCTGCTGTCTGGTTTACATTATTGATCTTCATTAAACTGCAGCAGGCACCAGATGGTAAAAGATGCTCGAAGCATCTTCAAATGATGAGCCTCAAATCCATCAATTACGTTGTTTTATTTATTTATATTTTTATACTTGTATTTATATTATTGTATTTTTTATGTTATTTATATTTGTTATTTATTATATTATATTTACTATTAAAAGAGCTATGTGTGACACAGAATTACAAATTACACAAAGCACAAGGAAACAAGACATCAGTGCAAAGGGAATTATAATACACATAGGAATGTAAACCATGTAGAAAATGTAGAAATTCAGAGCGGTTTCATCTGAGCTTTGAGAGAAATTGCATGTTGTCCAACTCTTTCTTTGGTGTGTTTTGCAGAAAAACGTGTGCTTTTTGGAAGTGTACTATGGTAATACCACACAAATGTTTTATATCAATATCATTGCTGGCCTTCTGAAACCTTGTATCTCCATTTTTTTTGTCCTTTAGTCCTATGTTTGTTACTGGATTTTGCGAATATCTAACCAATAAAAGTATTAAAAAGTGCTTGTTGACAATATTTAATCAGAAAAGTGAAACAGTGGTTTCCTAAAAAACTGAATTTGGACATCCGAGGTTTCGGAAGGAAAGCAACGATATGGTAAAACCGTAGCGTGGTATAAATGAAAGTACTACAATATTACCCCATCTGACACTATTGGTTCACACTATAAAGATAACATGCATTTTATTGTGCGAGCATGCACGCGCAGTCATGCAAAAACTGTCTCTCTCTCTCTGTTAAAGGTGAGTGTGTACCTGTGCTGACGACTGTAAGCCCTACAAATGACAGGATGGATTTCATAAAGCAACAGATAAGATTCAGTATATGGATTACATGTCCCCGACACACAACTTCTGTCTACACCTCGGGATTTCAGAGTTTACAAAGCGACAAAAGCCACCCTCTGCCAACAGCGTATCCCAGAATGCACCGAACCCGGTCCGTGACCCGTAAACGGCGGGCCAATCTAGACTCTATTGAGGATGCGTGTTCAAATTGAAACGCGCATTTTTACAGGCAGTGTTTTGAGTGACGTGCTGCGTGAGGTATGCGAGAAGGTGAGCAGTGGAAAGTTGAGTTCTCCGGGAGGGTGCGAGTCTCATGCCTGTGGTGAACGGGACATGTCGCTGCAGGCTTCGCCGTGTTCATGCAGTGGAACTCCACTGATGATGTTTAGCTGCACTTCATAACCTGCACTTTGTGTATTTTGCTTGGAAAAGGTGACGAGTTGAACTTGGCAGTGACGATCCGGAGGCGGCAGTGATCGTACGTGTTGAGATGAGGAAAAAAACACGCAAGCGATCTGGTCCGTCGAGCTGCTCTCATAAAACTTTTAACGGGTTGAATCACCGGCTGCGTTTGCTTCATCCTAACACCTTACAAACAGAGTGCTTCATGCTTGCTTTGGTTCTCACGTGCATATTTGACATAGTATGTATATACAAAATAAATGTTTGCTAAAGCAAGCGTGGGAGCGGACTTGCTTTTCACATTCATTTTTGATAAACCAACCAGCTCTGTGATAAAATACAAGATTATAATTTTCTTTTTGAAGATTTACGACAATCTTTTTGGAACAAAAATGCTAATTGGTTCTTTAATGAGAGAACCAACTGCAAATCGCTGCTGTCCGTTTGAAACCTCGTATCTCCACACAGCAAAATCGCCAGTGTTAAAAAATGTCAAATTAACTCTCACAGTGTATATATAATTAATTTGACCTTTTTTAACATTGGCGATTTCGCTGTGCATATTTTGTGATTTTTGTTTCACCCTTTATGTCGCTGGGTTTTGCAAATATCTAACCAATAAAAACTAAAACGTGATTTTCAACGTCTACAACAGTGTTTCAATATTTAAAAAGAACAACATTTTTTCCATTTCCTGAAAAGAATGACAGCGACGAAATTCAAATTGAATTATTATTTCTTAACACTTTCACACATTTTGCATTGCAAAAATATGTTTTTGTCTGTAAGATTTTAATCCGTGTATAAATAGAAATGTGACGGAATTCATGTCAACTGCATAAAAAAGTAAACCATTTTTAAAAAACGGACGGCGATTCATTCACCTACCTCTATGGTTCATGAGAAAGACATAAGAACTGATGGTGCGATACAAAACTATTGAATAATTCTGCGTTTGACTATTTAAACTATTAACAATAATTCTCTCTAGGATTATGGGTAATGTAGTTCATTATTAAAGATGATTTTTAAGAATTAAAAGAGTGTCATATAGTCTTCATACATTATCAATTAAAACTGATTTCTCTACGATCAAAACAAATAGGATTTTATTTACGGCGCATTTGGTCTTGCCAACACAAACCCACAAAACACCCCCCTCCGTCCCAGCCCCTTCCCCGCAACATGTCCTTTGATGAGGAAAAAGCTGGCAGTAAATTCCAGGTCTTTCTGCGCGCTCCTCCTGCGATTAGCGAGGTTAACAAGCTTCCCCGCTTAAGCTAATGAGAAGCGTCTATAGGCAGGGGTCACTGCAGGGCCCCTAAACCCCCCTTCCTCCATTATATGTCCTCTCTCTCTCTCTCCACAGCTCCGTCCCGCTGGGACATATGTTAGGCTCTCATTAGGACAGGATGTATCCGTGTGCTGTAAACGGCTTTTTTCCTCCTCTCTCTTTTGCTTTCTCTCTCCCCATGAGAATCTCTGCTCGGTGGAGATCAGTTGCAGATGTAGGAGAGAGAAAGCAGACGTACTGTCGGTCACCGCGGAGAGGAACAAACGTCTAAAATAACACCGCGCGGCGTGCGAAGGACAGTCGGAGAGATTGATGTCGAGCGATGCTTTGTGTTGTGTAGGCTACACAGCTAAATTGCCAGTGTTAAAAAAGGTCAAATTAACTCTCGTAGTGTATATATAATCCACACTCTATACACTGTGAGTGTTAATTTGACATTTTTTAACACTGGCGATTTTACTGTGTAGTTTTTCTTTAAAATAAAGACTCTTTCTTACATGTAGGTGACAGGCAGCGTTTTGGTTACTTTGGTTTTCTAAAGTAATATAAAATATACGTTTCTGATTGCAGAGAGAATATTAACTTGAACAGACTCATAGACATCACGGCCCGTATTCATGAAAAATCTCATTGCAAAAAGTTGGCAAAATTCTAAGAAAATAAAGAAAAAATTAAAGAAAATAGGGAGTAGAAATGCGTTGCACAGTGAGTTAATGACACATTAGATCATGCAGGGATGTGTTTGACCGAGACACGCTAACATCTCCAACACAGCGCAGAAATGCCATAGCGGAAGAAATAGAAGTAATCACTACATTAATACAGGCAGCTGAAAAATGCAAATATGCCGTAGTGATGATCTAAGACAACCTTCTGTATTAGCAACGTGATCAAACAAACATTTACCGCAATTTCAGAACCTTATTTTGTTGCTGCATTTCCTATCAAATACCTTTAGTATGACATCAACAGCATGGTAAATAAAAATAAAGAATATACATATATATATTATACACACACACACACACACATATATATATATATATATATATTTACTAGGGCTGTCAATGGATTACATTTTTGTCACGATTAACCGTGCTCTTTTAGTGCGATTAACTGCGAGTAATCGTACGTATAGTGAAATTAAACATACACTATTTATTTTGTTTACATGTTTATTTAAATCCTGTCAATCGATTAAAAAATTGAAATAACTAATCCCACACAGCTTCTATGTTTTTAACTTTTACATTCTAATAATTGCACATTTTATCTCCAAATTAATAGAAACAACACAATTTCTTTAACAGCATCATTTTATGAATGAAAGCCAACATTCTAATATTGTTGGCTTTGCAACTGATATCTTTATTAAATATATTATTTTTTCTACTAATCAAATCCATTATAATAAGTGTGCATGTCTAACAGGTAGGAAATATAAAGAAAATAAATAAAGTTCTCAAACACAACCGTATTTACTGCTAAATACACGAAATACAGAAGAATCCTCATTAAAGCAACAAAATCACATTTATTTCTTTTCTTTTGTTCTTTGATTAACATTAGTGACAGGAGTCACAGCAGCACGTTTAAGAACGCGGCCCCTTTAAGAGCTGCCGCTCAGATCTAATTCGCTTCCTATTTTCACTACTCTTTGCATTCATTTAATACTTTATTTAACTCGTTGAAGACTGTGCTTGCGAAAATACGAGACAAAATGTGCTTTCTGGCATAATATTGTGTGATTTTGTCCGTTCAAGCACGAAAGAGAAGTTAATACTGGTGTGCTGTCTGGCAGATTTAGCCCGTGTGTACACCAGACGGGATCGCTGTCGCGTTGCGTTGAGCCGTGTTCCACAGCCAGAAGCTGTCAATCTGTACTGGACGTGCCAATACAACCATTTCAAATCGCGCCTAAATAGTTTAAAGGCCTTTATATGAGTAAGAGCGTGATTGGATAATGTAACACTAGATAATGATGACATAAAAAACGGATGTTGCATTAATGGCGTTAAATATTTTTAAGGCGTTAATCTGAAAAATTAATCGAATGCGTTAACGCGTTAACGTTTACAGTCCTAATACATATATACTGTATATATACATATATATATATATTTATATATATATAATGTATGGCGTGCGTGCGTGCGTGCGTGCGTGCGTGCGTGCGTGTTTATGGTAAAAAAAAAAACTTGTACGCTCTGTACACTGTATAGTAGGCTTTGTGAGACATGTTTTATTGCACTTATGCTTTTTGTTGTCCTAATGTTGACCCAATTGCTTCCATTGTTTACCCAACTTGTAAGTGGCTTTGGATAAAAGCGTCTGCTAAACGAATAAATGTAAATGTAAAAGGAAAATTACACCTGTAATTTCAAACTGACGTCTTATACTTAGACCCTATACTTAAAAGAGCTATGTTTTGCCTTATTGGCCAATCAACCAATCACAGTCTTCAAAAGATTGCCATACATAGCAGCGGGGTCAGCCCTACCTCTTCACTTAGATAAAAGTTTTGTCTTTTCCTTGCTCAGAGTTGCTCTCAGGTTGGTCCTGAATCACGCTGAAGTTTCTAAGCCAAATTAAGAGCTTTCTCAGAAGCTTTAAGAGTACGGACCCTGAATCTTGCTCTGAGACCTCCCATTCAAAAACAAAAAATCACACATGAGATCTCTCTTAATCTCCAGACAGCCGTGAGATTAAATGGAGTGTAAATTTAAACTTTTGCTTAAGTCTCATCTGCATCTCAGGTATTTCTCCAGAGAAAAAGAGTCAGAAATGTCAAAAATGTGTCTGTCATTATCTGTCAAGATCTCGATATGAACTCAAACATTTCTCATCACATTTACTCAAATACAGATTATTTTACTTATGTTTAGTTTTAGATTTCTCCTCAAGAGACATTAAACATGTATATCTCTTCAGTAAAGTCTAGTTTAATAGCACACATGATGTCTTCTGTTCATTCTTGTCTTCAGTAGTTTACATACTGAAAATCCTTCAGTCGAGTGGCTGTCAGTCAACACCAAACTGACTGCACACCGAAGGAACAGAAGATTTCATGTCATTGAATAAGAACATGTTCTAACCTGCATCTGTGTGTTTGTGTGTGTGCGTGTGATATATTTACATGCAACAAATGTTGACGCTTGAGCAATCCAAACCCATGAAAGATGAACTTTACTCAACTTACTGTTTGAATGTAAACTATTAAAGACTTCTAACAAACAAAGCATACACGTCTTCAACTATATTTAGATCCCAATTTAGACACATAGATTTTTAATGTGACTTGTATTGTATATACTGAATAAATATGTCCATGTCATTCTTTTGATGTGTGTGTGTGTGTGTGTGTGTGTGTGTGTGTGTGTGTGTGTGTGTGTGTGTGTGTGTGTGTGTGTGTGTGTGTGTTCATAGCGTTAGATCATGTCTCTCTCTCCTCTCACATTAAGCTCATGGGCTGTCGCTGACGGCAGGACGTCTAACACGATGGAGGACGATGTGATGAGAATAATGAAGCGCACCGTTTAGATCTAATTGAGTGCACGTCCTGCGGCAGGGGGCATGGCTAAACTCCTCCGGGAGACTCAATTACTTCACTAATGAATCTTCACGATCTGCACGGCCACGAGGGATTGACAGAGATGCAAAAAATCAACCCTTCTTCATTGTCGACCTTCCCGTTTCATATGTTCTAAACCTGAGCTGTCTATCTAGACAGTATTATAGGTGTTTAAAACTCTGCAAACGGAAAGTAGCAAAATTCGAACGTAATTAGATTAGCAACCTGTTACCATCAAATGCATGTTTTTGGGAAGAGGCCAGAAAAACATACAGTAAGTACATGCAGATGCAACAGTCACACCAATGCGTCCGCCATCTTGGTACAGTCAACATGTTAGTTGCTGTCATCACTCACAGTGAAAAAAAATCAACATTGTGCAGCTTCTGGTTGTGAGAAAAAAAACCGCAAGATGTAAATAATGAAAAATGGGAAAACCTTTCACACCTGAGAATGTGTTGCTTTGTGTTTTTATGTGCATTAACTCAACAACATAACACGTTTTAAAACTATGGTCACTTTTTAAAGCTGTGCTGGTCTTGTTGTGTTGTGTTAGTTTAAACATTATAATATTTGTGTCTACACAACAACAAATAACATGTGATATACATACATGTGTACACTACGGTTGCAGATGCACAACTTGCTCACAGATCGGCTTTGTCCTTTCCAATATGGCGGACGACTTGTGCATAGCAGCCTATAGAAACCAGAGTTATTATAGTTTTCATTTTCATTTTATTTAGTTTTATTTATTTTTTTAAATTAGCTTTTATTTTTAGATCTTTAGTTTTTATGTTCATTTTAGTTAGCAATTTTGGTATATGCTTTTGTCATTTTATAATTTATTTGTTTATTTTTAATGTTGCTATATAATATTAATTAATTTCTGTTTTATTTCAATTTATTTTTGATGCAACATTTCAAATTTTCCTTTAGTTAAGTTTCCCCCATAATTTGTAGGTCAATATTTGATTTGATTTCAATGAACAGAGATGTTTTCAAAGCTTTAATTTTAGTAAACTAAAATAACCTTGATAGAAACACATGCTAATGAGGCGTCTATGTATTTATATCTAAGCAGTAAGCAACCTAATCTAGCAAGAATTTAGCCTTCAACCTTAAACAGCACCTTAGCAACCGTACAGCAGAGTCCCGGCAACCGCTCACAACTTTATCTTAGCAACAAGTAAACATCAGACGGACTCCGAATCAATGGCGAGTCGAGGCTTCTGTTTACTCAAGAAACTAGTTGTATAATGCACATGTACACTATGCAGTGTGCTACAATTAAGTGTCTTAAGGATGCTGTCTTAGAAGGCAGCTGCTTCTGTAGTTCACTAGGCTTTGGATCAGATTCTTTTAGTTTAAGAGTTTTGTACTTCACTGTGATTCTCCAATTAAGTTTTCCATACTCTATTACTGTTTAACATGAGGACATTTTCTGCTGTGTGTGTGTGTGTGTGAGGTTACTGTGAGCTCTGGGGAAGGACGGCCGTGTGTGTGACATTGTGATGCTCATGGAAAGAGACAGCGATGTAATTTGCCCTTCCAACACCACAGGCTCTTGCATAATTTGTCTCTCTTCACTCGCAGAGCATAAAAGAAGCTTGTATACTGCACACAAACACTTCTCTCCTGACAATCATTTACAGGAATTGTGCCCCCAAAATATTCCAAAAATCCACTCGTCATTAATCACTACCCTCCTATGGTTCCAAAACCCATGCGACTTTCTTCTGACAAATACACTTAAGAAAGAGACCTGCAATAAATCAGACAAATAATCACAAACCCGCTTGCTCAATGTGTGCGTGCGTGTGTTTCTCACATTCTGCGACTTCACCTGCAGTAAAAGCCCCCGCGTGTCTCAACACGTCTCTTTCCACCAGTACAGTGGAGCTACAACATATTCACATTTTCTGAAGAAACGGCCCGTGCACAAACCACCACCACAGCCCTCTTCATTTCCCACACAAGTGATGCTTCCAGAAATGATGTAATGCTGCGATACTCGCTCCATTTCAGATGCATAAAAACAATCATAATTTCAATCATACTGAGGAATATTTTTACTGTCACGTGCGGTTTGATTCAAGACATAAATGGCTTTGGCAGGATGATATCCCATCAGTCTGTGTAACACTGATGGAAGTGAAGACTGCCTGTGTGTGTCTGACCATTTGCAAGACATCACTCAAACACAAACCCCCGGACCACCCTCAAGATCTCTTTAATATCTCAACATGACCGCAAAGATTTCTCATCAAATTTGCACAAGTCCAGAGTATTTGACCTCTACAATCTACCTTCGTTTTACACCTCCAGACTCGTCTGAATAATCCGACACGATCCACGATACAGATGTATTGTGTGTAAAGAACAGCTCCACCCCTAACATGATATGTAAAATGTATGTCTTAATATCTCATGATGTCTGCTGTCACATGTTGCAGATGAACACGCTCATGCAGATGTAAGCATGTGATGGTTTTCTTCTGCGTTTGTGTATCTCGAGCGGCGAAAGGAACGCGAGTGTCAGATGTGATCCTGAAGCACCCGACTTGAGATACTGTTGGAACTGCAACACCCCGGGTGTGATCTTCACCCCCACAAACACCCGAGCACTCCTCACTTCTGCCCTTCAGGTCCTCTGATGGCAGTCATCCCCCAAACGCTCGACCAGCATTCCTTGTCCTCATGTATTTATTTTTCTCTTCTTTATTCTCTCTGTCTCTTGCCCTCTTGGATGTTTCAACGTCTGTCGCTTTCGTTAAAGAAGAAGTGTGGACGGAGGGGTTGAGCGTGACGTCATGTACTGTATATATTACAGAAATGATATTTTTATATGCTTCACGCTCTGTTCTGACTCACATCGGCTTAATGACCTTCTCAAGAAATTAGCATTAAAACATACCTTGGCATAGATTTAATTCGAGTTTATTCAATGGTCAAATAGGATTCTTGAGGGAATTCAGAATTTAAAGTGTTTATAATGTTTTGCTGTGTGTTTGTTGTAGTTTTAGAGCAAAGTGTAATATTAATCGCCAAAATTGTTTCATGTATTTAAGGTAACACTTTACAATAAGGTGCTATTAGTTAGCATCAGTAAATGCATTAGCTAACATTAGATAACAATGCACAATTTAGTTTCTCAGCATTTGTTCATGTTAGTTCATGTCAATACAGTTATTCATGTGAGTTCATGGCGCATTAACTGATGTTAACAGTGTACATGTTTGATTTTAAGAATGGATTAGTAAAAAATGCTGAAATTCACATGAACTAACATTAATTAATGCTGTGTAAGTATTGTTCATTTTTAGTTCATTTTAGCTAATGCATTAATAAATTGTTAATAAATAGCGCCGTATTTCATATATTTCTTTATTTATTTACTTTAACTATATTGGTAGTTGACAAATATGCTGTCCTATGGTGTGACAGCAAAAAATGGAAAAAAAAACAATGAAGATAAATCTCTCTTATGCTATTTATATTATAAATATTAATCGTATAAAAATATTAACAATTGTTTTTATTTTTGCGGTCACACCAGAGGACACGTGTAAGGAATGTTTATGTAAAGCTGCTTTGCAACAATGCAAAACTGTGAAAAATGCAATAGAAATTATTTTGAATTTGACATTCTTGACATATTCTTTAACTGCCTTTTGTACACAACAAAACTCCAGTATTTGTATTCATTATAAACACTCATGAGCAAAACCTTTGGAAGGATAATCTCTCTGTATTTGACACATCAATGCTGTTGCTGTTTTGCCTCATTTTCCTCATAATCACAATGGCAAAGAGACGCCCTGATACATGACGCCTATGTCATTTGCGCATTAATGTACACACACTCTCTCTCTCCATCTCCGCAGCCCGTTCCCAGTGCATCTCGCCCGCCCCTCCAATCGCCCCTGAGTCTGTGAAAATGGCTGAGGGCCAGATGAAGGCTTCGGCTGCCTCTTTGCATTACCAGTAAAGATAAATATTTCTCAGGACGACTCATGTTGGCCGCAGGATGTTTGCACATATACATGCAGCTCCCCCCCCCACCCCACCGGCATTAGTTGCTGTCTTTCATCCCACCCCAACAACACACACACACACACAGACTAGACAACCTTCATTTTGGCTTTAACTGTCTCTGACCCGATCTTGTCTCACCCTGAATTTGTGTGACTTCAGCTTGTAGGCCAAGAACACAAGACAGGGTTTGTTAGCGTAGCCTAGCGTAGCATTCTGGAGTCTTTGAGATGAGCTCTCACGCCAACCATACAGATGCTAAAAACTGAAGTTCATTTACAATAAACAACAATACTGGCATAAAAAAATTACATTGCAGCTGTTATCAATGCCAGAATGAATCATCTACTTTGTGTCACTTTTCTTTGAAGCGTGTCAGGTACACATGTGTCATCTGTCAGTTATTTTAACCATGTGTAAGTGAAAAAATGAAACAGCCGTCAGGAATTGATGGAATTTCATGATGGTGAAACGCATGTGTTGATGTTACGTGTTGATAAAATGTTTGTTTTCCGAGACACATTATTTTCTGTAGTAATTCGTTCAATGTTTTTACTTATATCAACCCACTTGTTAACCTGAAGTAATGTCTAGTGACCAAAACTACAAAGTCTTGATGATTAATTCACCGTAAATCTGAATGAGTCATGAAATGTGATTAATGCATCTAAAGTGATTCTCATCAGGGATGTCTCACCAATGTCTCGGTGATGCTCATCAATGGCACACGGATATTGTGTAACCCCTCTCATCTCAATTTCGGTAAAAGTTCAACGGCTACATGGACGTGGTCCAGGATTAAACCTCACCTAATGCCTCGGAAACATCCGGCAACATTTGTATTCTCTCGTTCTGCAAATCCTTCGGGTTAATGAAGTGAGATTAAAGGGCTTTGCGTTCCTCGTGTTGCCTGTAAAGGGTTACGCATCGTGCCTTATTAAACCTACTGTTGTGAATTCAGCAGACTACAGCAAAACATGTCACAGCTTGACGTCCCGACCGACTCACAGGCTGCATACTTCATCAGCTATTTACAACGCTAACAGAGTACCAAAGACACACGGTCGGTCATAAACGCGAATAATGAAAGAGTACGGCCTGCGTGAGGATGTTGAGAATGGTTGCTATGGGGTTTCCGAGGTCTTCTAGGGCAGTGGTTCTCAAACTTTTCAGATCAAGTACCACCTTTAATAAAATTAATTGTTCCAAGTACCTTATGATGACTGCGATAGAAAATCATATGAATAAAAACTTAAATTAACAGTGGAGCTGTGAATCTTTCTCTTTACACCTCATCCTCCAATTCTAATGTATTATTAATAATACAAACACTTTATTTGCCAGCGGTTTTCAAACTAAAGAACACGTTTTTTCCAAGTTTTCAAGTTAGCAGTAATAGTTGAAACAAAACACTTTTCTGTAACGTTAGTGCACTGTTAACAGGGCTCTGTAAGCGACGCGGCAAAAATACATCGCAACGCGCGCTTCATTGATTTAACATTGAGTAGATGCAGACGCGCCTTGAATTAGCACTTTAAGGCAATAACAACGGCTTTAAAAAGCGGTTCAAGTGCAGAAATACATCAACTTAATCTGCACGCATCTCGTCGGAAGAGAGCGAGTGAAGGACTCACAATGTTTGAGCTGCCCGTGAAGCGCCTGAGTTACATCGACCAATGATAAATAAACAACAATAATTCATACAACTATTTTAAAATTGCACATAGGAGATGTATTCCGTATTTATCATATAAACATATTAAACATTTGAAATTGCGTTTAAAACACGAAATGTGAATTAATATATAGAGTTTTTAATTTTCTGTGGTACCACCGGGGTCTCTTCAAGTACCACTAGTGTAGGCGTACCACAGTTTGGGAACCACACCCACATACATAGGGTGCATGTGGTTGCTAGGGCATTTAGCTTCATAATATTCTCATCCAACACTCTCAATGCAGTTTGTACGTATTTTATTTACGAGCTGGCTAATTCGTATGCGTACGATCTTATTTGTAAGTTTTGATCTGCTGTCACAGTGGTGATGGTTGGGGCGGGGCTTCATTTTTGCATTTTTCAGATAACTATTGGACAATTCACATCAGACAGATTTCCACGAAGTGGACACCTCATATTATAGTTACAAATTCCCGTGAGAATTCCCGCTTTGCCAGATAGCGATCATAAGTGTAATCGTTTAAAAAAGTGACATCACGCCTCTTCTCGATTCTTTAGCACAATCTCTTAAATGAGCCATCACGCTGCGGTTTAATAGTTTGGGTTAAGGGTTGTTTAAATCATTAATCTCAACTACGAACAATTAGCAGACACCAATGATAGTGGCATTATTTCGTCATTCATATGCTAATGCCACAAGAAACTTCAAGGACAACTACGATTTCTTAGTAATTGCAGAACAACTCTGTATAATCGTTCGCAGAAGAAACATAAATAACAATCCGCCTTTCGTCGTATAGTGTAACCACCACCCAGAAAGCCGCTTTCCCAACACTCGCTCAGCGCCTTTCACTCAAACATCTGCCAAAAAAATAAAGCAGCACACCTTGTTCCTGTGTGTCTCAACCCATGATGTGTCTGAATAAATGAGTGAGTCATCACGTTTGGACAGTTTGATATTTTTCTCACACCCAAGACAATGAGAATCCTCGCAACATGAAAGAAGTCGAATTTACCTGTGAACACACACACACACCTGTGAAAGATGCACTGGGAGGGACTCCAGACGTCTCCAAACCTGAATTTCTGGTCCTTTCGCCTCGCTTTACCACGGTAGCTGTTATATTCATAGTAACTGTCTTAACTCAACACAGAACAAGTGTGACAGTGACACACAAATGACAAATGTTTTCTACACGTTTGAAAGATCAATCTTGAAGGGTTCAGCTTAAAATTGTAATTCTTTCTTCGTTTAGCCACTCACACGTGTTCTGTCAAACTGTCAGGCTTAAAAACGCACAAAAAATAAAAGCGCAAGCACACGGCATTGCAGAAATTTGACGAGAAATGTTTGAGGTTATATTGAGATGTGTGATCGTTCTTGCATCTCATAGCCTATATATAGCTGTTTATAAAATAACGTGAGATATTAATGAGATCACTCTAAAAGTGCTGGGATGTTATTGACCCATGCTGGGTAAATATTGGACAGAACACACTACTGGGTTAAAATGACCCAATGCTGGGTTGTGTTTACCGTGAGTGGAAACAACCCACTATTGGGTCATTTTTAACCCAGCAGTGTATTCTGTCCAATATTTACCCAGCATGTGTCAATAACAACCCAGCACTTTTAGAGTTTGGGATATTTCTCTTATATAATCGTGCTGCACACAAGCTGTCGTTCTGGATAACTGTCTTATTTCTATCTTTCTCATCTGCTCGTGTCTGTGCACCTCGTGTCTCTGTATGTGTAGTTTTGTTTTCTCTCTCTATCTGCACACTTTGTGTCTATTATTCAGCACAGGTGCATTCTGGTCTTTTCACACACAGTCATGCAAAATAAGTGGGTGCAAACTTTCCACCAGCATAACAGATCCACGCAGCGTTACAGTGCATTAACTGTCAACTTTTTCCCTCTATCTATATCTGGCCATCAGCTGGGTCGTGATAGACATTTATCTCTGCGTATTTCATTTATCACCAGATATATTTCAAAAGACTGATTTCGGAGAAATGACTTAAAAGAATAATTCATCAAAAATGAAATAGTTCACTGTAGTTCCAACTAACTTTACTTGTAAAACACACAGTACCGGTCAAAAGTTTTGGAACACTTACTCACTTGTGTGTTCATAGTTTTCCACATTTCGGAATCATAATAAACACGTCAAACTTACAAAATAAAACAAAGTGAACTATGGGAATTATCTTTAAAAAAATTAAATTAAAACGTTATATTTCATCATCTTCTTAAGGTTCCCATCGATTCTGTGCTCTTATTGGCTGCTCTTTTTTTATTATTCAGTCAAAGTCATCCATTTCAAAGACATGTTTTATGAAATAAAACGTTAGTTTTGTCATGAAAGAACATGCATGTTTGCAAAATTTTATTGCGTCTACAAAACTAATGTCAAACATTTAAGCATACACCTTCAGATCAAACGTTTTTGAAATAAAGAGAAACATTTCACTGAAGTGTCCCAAAACTCTTGACCGGTAGTGACTGGGATTATCAGAAAAAAAGAGATTCTTGGGTGTTTTGTAACAGATGCACCAGGTTAAAATGGTTCTTTTTGAAGCTATAATGGCTCCAGGCTATACCATCCCTGGTTACTATAGTAAAACCATGGTAACCACAAATGAATCATTGTCTCACTACAGTAACCATGGTATTTGTAGTAAAACTGTGGTTATACAAATGCTAATGAATAAACTAAAAAACATGGTTACTGCACTTTTACTATAGTAAAACCATGAAATAGAAACAAATGTAAAGTTTTAATAGAGGACAAAAGAGAAATGAAGTGTCTTAAAACATCATGCATGTTTGAAACAACACGAGGCTGAGTTAGTATATGACGACATCATTTGTTTGTGTATCCTCTGTAATCCGTTCCTCTAAAAGCAAAACTATAGTATTCCTCTCATTTACACATGACGTATCATTCTGACCGATCAAACCAAGAAATGATTCTCCCCTCATTTTCGTTGTAATGTAAAGACGGGACCCATCTGACAGGGTGACATGAAGACTTTTCAACAGCGTTCAGCTTCTACTGCCAGAAATCTTTACAGAGGAATGCGTCTGATACAACGTCAAACAGCACCTAAACAAAAGGCAAACAAAGCCAGAGTAAACACCACAGATCTATGGTATAGTTCACCTCATGCAAACACGTTTAATAGCACCATTACACCTATACAATCTAAATATCATTTTTCCATCGCCGGTAAAAACACACACTAGTTTGCGTATAGAGAGTAATGAAATTCTTACAAAGAGCTAAACTTCGTAAAAACTGGAATCTGTTGCACACTCTTAAAAATAAAGGTGCTCAAAAGGGTGTTTGATGCCATAGAAGAACCTTTTGTGTCTCAATGGTTCCATAAAGAAACCTTAACAGCCTTCTGTTTCACAAAAGGTTCTTTGTTTTCCAAAAAATGGTTCTTCAGGTTATAAAAGGTAAGAAAGAGATGGTTCTTTGACTAAAGGGTTCTTTGAAACCAAAAATGGTTCTTCTATGGCATCGCTGTGAACAGCCTTTTAGGCACCTTTATTTTAAAGAGTGCACTTCAATACAGCATCTGTCCGATTTATGCTTAAAGTATACGTTTATTGCGTACAGTGTACACAAGCTCTCCATATTTCTCAAACTACGTCAAATCATCAAAGATGCAAAAACAATGACAAATTGGTTATTTCTGCGTAAACTATTCCTTTAAATCTCGATAAGTGTCGTGATGTCATCGGTTTCGGTTTGAATTTCAGTTTTTTTTTTTCAGTCTTCCATCCATCTCTTCAAAATAAACGTGAGGTTTACACGTATCCCTACCTCTTTCCATGCCGTTTTGTGCTGAAAACAAGCCCGGACAGCCAACATCATCCCCCCACCCCAGATAAACACATACAGGAAATGAGTGCGGTTGAGCGATGATTCACTCACGACTGGAAACGCTTAATGTCTAAAGATCCGTTCCAGGTTTTCGACAAAGTGTGGCATGTTTACTGCACCAGATGGCATATTTTAGTGCGTATTTGTTGTTTTTGTTTATTGTGAGAGCTTTAAGGAGACAGCGATACTTTAAAGTCAATGCTAATTTTACTTTTCAAATGAGTGATTTAAACGCCACGGTTCTCTAATAAAACTCCCAACAGTTCCCACCAGAAATCACAGAAACGACACACGATGTTCTGCGCTGACACGGATGAACGACATCTACGGACAAGTTTCAAAAACATGAACTCTGTGTAAATAAACACGTTAAAAAAAAGGATGAAAAATATCTCGTGAACGTCTCAGAGACATGCAGTAATCACACATTTATCTCACAAGTGCCTCCTCCAGAATACAAGAACATCTCAACAATGTCTCAAACCGTGCTCAGGTTTGTCAACATGCCCCAAGCAGTCAGATGACCGATCAGTAATCGATGAATTCATTCATGCTATCGATAAACCGGATGTTGTCTATCCGTGATACGCAAGTTTAGTTCAGATTCAATCTACTTTAGATCGCTGCGTCTTTCATCTACTTAACTGGTTTCAAATTTGTGTGCATTATCAGCAAAAAGACGGAAGCCCTCGAGACCTTTTTTAGCCATGCAAGACAGCTGGATGGAGATGGCAGGGCGAGTAATGAGTTTTACCTTTAGGTGAACCATAAAGGCTAGTCTGTCTCTCTCTCTC